>NC_034438.1:20678975-20705697 GCF_002078875.1 Numida meleagris
GCCCGGGAGATCTGCTCCGTGCGGTGCCCGTGGGCTGCAGGGGACAGCCTGGTTCTCCGTGGGCCTCTCCTGGGCTGCAGGGAGCTGCTGCTCCGCGCCCAGAGCACCTCCTGCACTGACCTCGGTGCCTGCAGGGCTGCTTCTCTCACATTTCTCACTCCTCTCTCCTAGCTGGTGTTGTGCAGCATATTTCCCCTTCTTAAATATGCTCTCCCAGAGCACTCCCAGCGTTGCTCATGGCTCAGCTCAGCCAGTGATAGGTCCCTTCTGGAGCAGCTGGAGCTGGCTCTCATCTGCCATGGAGCAGCTGCTGCGCTCTGCTCTCAGAGGCCATCCCTGCGGCCTTCCTGCTGCCATAACCTTGCCAGCTAAGCTTAATACAGTATATCACATCTGTTTTAGTATACACAGATCTTATATGCTTAAATATCCAGTCATGGTTTACATACACACGTGCATGAGCGTACAAGTACAAACAGACATATATAAAGAGGGATGGGTTTGTGCCTGTGCATAAGAAGTATAATCCTATGGTTGCTTACAACAATGTCAAAATTGCTGTTCTGTAATCAGTTCTCTTTCCTTGTGCCAAAGTGAAGTTGAATATGTAACTTACCCTTTTCAATTTAGGAAGTTAGTAAATTCAGAAGGCACTTTAGTATTTGTCATAAGACACCTTCAGTATATGGCACTTGGAAACAAATCCATTAATTTGACTTAGAGTATTTGACTAAATTTTTAATTTATTGTATTCCTTATTAACTATTAATTCCTGATTAGAAGTATTAAAGAGAAATAAAATAGATTTATTAGAAAGCTGAAGCATTGATCGTGTGATGTTTAGAAGATAACTGTATAAAAGCCTGTGTTAAAATAGAAGTTTATTGAAATTTAAACTGTAGTACTAATGTGGCTTTAATTCAGCTGAATGCTGAGAGATGGAATATCTCTAGTAAACAAGCATCACAAGTGAGTTTTGCAGACACTTTAACCAAGCCAGAAACCAACTAACTGAGCTTGAAACAATGAAAAGGCTAATGTACTGAAACTCCATACCTACTGTATTATCATGAGTTTTTGAAGCTACGCTTGCTTGCAGCTCTTGAGCTAAGTACACAGTATAGCAAGTGTTTGTTTTTCCACAGGTAGGCAGAGCTTTTGTTACAGAAGTTAAGAGTTATGTTATTAACCTTTAGTCTGGTTTTCAGTCTTCTTCCTGTTTCATTTTTTGAGGATGGGATCTTGATCTGCCAAAATCTGCTTTCTTTCAAATTCAGTGCAAGGATTAGAGGAGATCAAGCAATCTCCATCAGATTGTGCATAGAGCCTGCCCAGCCATAAGGATGACTTCAGACTTCTAGGTTTTTCTTACTTTATTTGACTTGTGACATGAATTTCTGAAACAGTCTTAGATTAGGGGGCAAGAAAATCGTGCATCTTATATAGTGAAACAATCAGTGGAAAGAATTTTTTCACCTTGGGATTATAGAAAATAGGAGAATGTTGAAAGATTTTCCTGATCAGTACTTCTGCATGCACATGGCCTGCTTTGCCATGCAGTGCATAAAACTGCAGATGAATTGTGAAGGTACTTCTTAATCATTACATATGAGCTGAATTGTTTGAGATACATTGATCTACTTTGCTGGTGGCTTAGAGATTAGCAGTCAAATACTGTTCAGGATTTTATTTCATTTAGTTTATATAGCTAAGTTGGAAAATTAAAGACAGAATGAAGTGTTATCAAAATATAAGAATTGTTCAGGGATACCCAATTTGGATGTGGAACAAAGTCACATTGGGAAGGAAGTATTCTGGTTTAAAAGGAATATGAAATCAATTAAAAAGAAAAAGGATATAGAAAAGAATGTTTCAAATTAGAACACCAATACCAGCTAGAAACAAGAGTCAGCAAAATATTGATGAAATTACCATGAGGCTTGAAGGAAGTGAACAGGCATCTTTTCAACAATTTAGATTAAAAAGAAAGGGAAAAAGCCTCTAGAAAGACTATATATTGAGTCATCTGCTATACAGAATCATAGAATTGTCGAGGTAGTAAAAGATCTTCAAGATAATCAAATCAACAGTCTGACCCATCAGTCTGAATCCCATAATTAAATCGTGTTCCTAAGTGCCATGTCCACATGTTTTGTAAATACCTCCAGAGTTGCGAACTCCACCGCTTCTCTAGGCAGCCTGTTCCAATTCTTGACCACTCTCTACATGGAGAAATTATTCCTGATATCCAATCCAAACAACCTCTGGCGCAGTTTGAGGTTGTTTCCTTGTATCCTATGGCTTGACAACAGAGAAAAGAGGCTGACACTCGCTGTGCTACATAATCCTTTCAGGTAGCGCAGTGAGCCATGATGTTTCCCCTCAGCTTCCTTTTGGCAGAATAAACAACCCTGTTTCTCTCAGCTGCTCCTTATACCTTGTGTCCTCATCAGTTCACCAGTTTTGTTGCTCTTCTTGGAACCCATCCAGCAACTTCATATTCTTCTTGTATTCAGGGACGCAAAACTGTCCACAGTAGTCAGGATGCTTTCTGTCTCACCAGGCTGAGTACAGAGAGGGATGATTACTTCCCTAGACCTGCAGGCCACATGATTTCTGATGCAGGCCAGGGGGCGAGTGGCCTTCAGGTCCACCTGGGCACATTGCTGGCTTGTCTTCAGCCAACCATAAAGGTGGCAAAATCATTATACAGAAAAGTTATTCATAAATGTTTGTGTTCTATATGTGGAGTGTGCAATATGCATCATGTGAGGAGGGTAAAAAGTTCACATCCACTGACAAGGGGGCTACATCTTTTAATTTAAATACTTGCAGAAAACAGGCCTAGTTAACTAGGCAAGGGCTTGGGTGAAAATGGAATGTTTTCTGCTTTACTAATGTTAATTTATAATAAAAAACAGGAAATTACAAAGAATTGCAGGACTGCCATCTCGGAGTCTAAACATGGCAAAAGGTATGACACCAAGAAATGAGCATAATTTATCCTCTCTTCTTTCCTAACTAGGTGTAACAGAATGCTTTCTTTGTTACACTCAAAAGCAAAAAAGATAGCCAGTAAAGTTGTAATCAGTGCTCGTAATTAGTAGATAACTTTGTTGCCTCGTAGGGAAACTGAAGTGAGAGAATGATTTAAATGATTTAAACAGGTTTAAAGAGATAACCTTTTTGATCTATAAAGATGAAAGAAGTTATAACTATTGCGTATAGGACAGGTAGATTTGTACCAAGCATTTGTTCATAAGCCCAGTGGCATTCTTGCTTTTATTTGAAGTCTTTATATGAGAACAATAGGGTGCATGAGGACAAACTATTAAAAATAGTTTGAATTAAATAGCACTTAGCCAGAATGCAACAAGAAAAACTTAGAATACTACTAAATAGCAGATTATACAACTGGAAATCAGGAATGTAGGTTGTAGCTGCAGGACAGTAGAATGGCTAAAGAACGTTTTGGAAAGAATTGGATAAGAAATAGATTTACAGTCATTGCAAGAAATAATTTGAGTACACAGTGCAGCGGTGACCTTGTATTCTTTGTGAATCAAAACAAAGGCACCAAGTATGCAATCAGCAGTGCCTTACTGGAATGTCTAAATCCCTCAATATGTCTGATTCCAAGGCCAGTGTTCAGAAGGATTGTAGACGTATTGCAGGGAGTTATATAGCAAACAGGAGTTACTAAAGTGATGAGAATATCCTTTCCTTTAAAAAGAACATAAAGAAATACAAATTATTTCGTTTGCTGAAGAGAAACCCAAGTGGTGACGAAGATAACAGCGCAGAGCTGTCCGTTGAACATGCATTCAAATAGTTTACCAGGAAAGCTGATAGTTTCTCTATGCCTGTTGTATTTAAGATCCAATAAGAGATGAACCTGAAGACAGCCAATGTCTTATAGCTTCTGCATCGTGGAGATCCCATGAATCAAATTGATGCATCTAAAAACCCTGGAGTCAGACATTTTCTTCTGAAACTGATTGGCTAAGTTTTTCTTCTGCAGAATAAGCATTCCGATTTCAACTAATTTTGGTATAAATAAGAAAAATGATCAGTTCTTTTGATATTGTTGTTCCATTTTAGTTTTTGACATCAACAAGTAGGATTTGGGTTTTGTTTTCTTGTGCTTCTTGGAGCTAACTTGCCTAGATTTTGACAAGAAAAGAATACTGTGTATAACTCTTTTCAGAAACATTCAATATGCAATTTATTATATGCATACAGGCATATGTAGACAAATACACATACACACAGTTATTTTTTCCTTGATCTTCAATATGAAATAGATGATTGAGCTAGCTGATGATAATTATGCTTGGCTTTGGAATAGTATAAGCCTATTGGTAAAATTTTTCAACAGTTGTTATTTTTTAGGATGTTCCAGCTTCAGTAAGAAAAGGTTACTGAGGGTTATATAATCAAGGATGGTATTGATTGTAGAAGAATAACCAGGCTAACAATTTCAGATAAAAGGTTAAAAGCTATGGTTTAGAAATAAGCTAATGCTAGTCTTTATTTGGAAAACTGTGGCATTCATTTACTCTACAATGTACCTTACATTCAAAAGCTATAAAACTTACTGCTTATAGGAAATTTGGTCCATGTTGTCTGTTTTTAGAAGCAGTATCTCCAAGCCAAAATCAAGCTTGGTACTTAAACAATTTCACCTAAGTGCTCTTCACAGAATGTGGAGATAAAAGATTTTAAGAATGAGCTACACTTCTGGCTTCAAAAAACAAAAATTTAGAGAGGAAATGGTTTGTGGTTTCGTACACAAGACTGGTAATACCACTTCACAAAGAGAAAATGTAGTTGTGTGTTACTTGTTTGGTTTCCATTTGTGTGGTTGGGACCTTCAAAGTGGGAAGCTGAGGAGGATATTGCACCTGCTTCAGAAATCTCTGTGTTGAGGGAGGGAGGAAAGCTTCCAAACGACAGAAAGGGAAAAGGAAGAGTAAGAGCAAGAGGAGATTCTGTTGCATAACAGCAGGACTATGAAAGCAGTGTAGTGACATAAGCTTTCCACAGACAAGAGGCAACAGTGCAACCACATACAAACAAAAAACCTATATTATATGAAAAATGAGTGCAAATTTACTGCATGCAAAGACCTATCATTAAAATATGAAGGGGGCAGGGACAGACTGATTTGTGGTCCCTCATTACGATTCTGCCTTACTTCATCAATTTCATGGTCTTCTGTAAAACAGTTATTTCCAGTTCTCTTCCAGTAAGTCTGGCTTCTGAGTATCTCTTGGCTTTCCAGTTAATCCGTTCTTGTGGCTTCCTCATTACTGTAAAGTCTTTTTGAATTGCCTTGCTCACCTACCTAACTTTGTAAGGTGAGCCTAGGAAGGTATGTAGTTTACAGTAGGTATTGTAGGAGCAAAGTATCATAGTCTTTCATCAACTTACCATCTATTTACCACTGATAATAGAAGGATCTTGTAAAATTATTTTACAATTAGATTCTAAAGGAGTTAGGCACGTCTATGTTCTGTACAAAAACCTCTTTCCAATGGAAAAATAAAAGGGAGATGTGAAGGCTGAACAGTTGTCAAAGAATAGTTCATTCTTCTTCCACAATACTTCAAGATAACTTTTTTTTTTAATTTCTGAGTGTGTCCCTCTTACACAAAACCTTTTGATGTTCTGTGTTACTCTAAGTGCCATTTGTAGCCATCCCTTGTTGAGTCGCCAAGAATTTAGTTTCTTTGTGGAGGAGGAGAGGGAGAGAACAGTTGTAATCGTACCTAGCAATGTACTTAAGGAACTTAGAAAGAAAATCATGTAGTTCCCAAGCACATGGAAAATAAATAGGAACTTATATTTTGGAAAAAGTGGAAAATACAGATTTTAACACCAGAAGAATTGGAAGCAGTTACCAGTGCTTTCATACTAGTGTAGTATATGAATGTAGAATGAAATTTAAGAAATTGAATTTAACCATATGGAAAAGCTTTCTCACACTAAAGATCGTTCATCAATGCAACAAATTGCCCAGAGAGGTTCTCCATCTTTGGACACTGAAATCCTGTCTGGACAGTGCCCTGAGCAGCCTGCTCTAATTGGCCATGCTTACGCAGGGAGTTGGAATGGATGATCTTCAGTGATCCTTCCTTATCTATTTTATGATTCTGTGAAGAAAGACTTTTCACTTGATATTGGCACACTGACTTGCAAATTTTTGGTTTTTTTTTTCTAGCATTATTTCCTATTTGTTGTTGTAAAATTTTAAAATTAAGTTAATTTTCATATGTAATAATTTATCCTTACATACATGTAATCTTAATCACATCACAACTGCATCATCTGTCCATCTAAGAAATTAAGAATGCTCTCATTTATTACTTCTGTAAACTGAATTTTATAATACATGTAAAATTTATTTGGCACTGACTCTGTTTCAAATTCTCTTTTTGTGATACTTATTGTTAAATAATACCATGTTAAATTAAAAATACAAATGGGAGTTCTTTGTTTTATTATTCATGTCCTTGACGTACTTCTAAAGGACTCTTAAAATGAGTCATCCATTTTGTCCTTTTGTTGTCTTTTCTAATGAAAATACAAGCTTTCTTAGGTTCTAATTGATTCTTAAGCCGTGTTCCTAGCATGAGTGAGTCAGTACATTCCCTTCGTTTATATCAGAGATTTACTGCCCATTAACTTTGATGCTGTTTCTCCTGAGTGGCTTTACATTCCCAGAAGATTAAATTCTTGTAAATATTTTTCCCTTTCCAGTGAAGAGCTACGGAAAGAAGCACGACAGCTGAAACGTGAACTGCTGGAAGCAAAGCAGAAAAAGGAAGAGCAAACTTTGAAACCCAAAGAAAAGGAAGGTAAGAAAAGGAAGGTACAGCAGGTGTTGTTTAGATCTCCAGTTAACATTGCAATTTTAGGGTTATTTAGTAGGTTCGTTTTCACTTGCATAAATGCAGACAATATATTGTCAAAATAGATGGTGTTGTTTTTTTTTTTTCCAGAAAATTTGTTTTCTTTAAGAATGGGGAATGGTAGTAATGAAAGGATACCAGAATATAAATATATTGTACAGGTAACATTCATACCTTCAAATGTTCTGTAGCTACATGCGTGCATCATTTGAATTCTTTGGAGGGCACATGCCTGTTCTAACCTCTTCCAGTGTAGAAAGTTTTCTTGAGTGTTCAAATTGGAAAGGCATTGAAATACACGTGCTTCACACTGAACTCAAAGCTATTGACTTTAAGCACTGCACTTCTTCTGAATGATACCAATGGAACTTAAAATCTAGAGATGAGTTCCAAGTTTATTCTTCATAAACTTTAATAAAAGGAGATGGATCTTCAGATGTGCACTTTTGTAGCAGAAAAGAATTACATTCTGTTTCTTAGTAAATGTACACAAATTTTCAAGTCTGTAATAGGTAAGGTGCATTTTTAGTGCATAAAGTTGTAACATGTTACTGTCTGAACTGAAAAAATATACAGGCTTTTTAGCACTCTGGAGTTGCCAGATACATTTCTGGATTGGAATCTTCATCCAGCTCTCAACAGCATAAAAATTCTGAAAGAAAATATAAAATCATTGTCAGTAAAATTGCCAGATTATACACAGTTTAGAAAAATGGTAGAAAGTATAACATAATTGTTAGATATTGTTGTGAATTCTCTTGAATAACAGGTGAGCTTTATCAATAACCAGTCTGGCAAGTCAAAAAAATGCAGTATCTGGAACTTGTATATGAAATCTGTCATCATATTATACGAAGAAGTGTCCCTAAAAAGGTTCTAGAAATCATACTCAGTCAGAAAATGAATATAAGCTCTCCTTGGCAAGACAGCAAATGCAGTTGTTGGACACATGAAAAACAAGTGGAAGTGTAGAAAAGAGGAAGAATAATCTTTATGTACATATATGATAAATGAAACAGAAGCATGCCTTGTACGGCAGTTGTAATACTGTTGCTTATTATTATCCCTGTTTGGGTGCCAGTTACGTCACAGGACTTAATGAAGAATAATTGGAGGAAATCCACTTCCACAGTGACAGACTAAATTAATACTTGGACACCAATGATAGATAAAACTACAGTACAGTGTGAAAAGATCTTTAGGACAAGCAGGGGTGTTGGGGAGAAGGGAAGGAAGCTTTATGTATCATTTTTTTTCCTTTAAATTTCTTTGAAGTAAATGGCAGGTAGTATATAGACTTGCTGAAAAACTGTAGGTAGCAGCTAATGGTGAAAATAATCCTGGTTTCCCTTTTTGGGCACAAGTGGACTATTCCACTGTTAAGAAATATATATGGCAGGAAAGAAACTATGCAACAAGTTCTTGGAGTAACTAACTAAAAATTCTAAAAATGAACATATTCCAAAATTGAAGACAAAATTAAAAAGATGTTAAATTAGATGCAAATGTTGATGGGCAAAATTATTAATGAAATTACAGTAAGAGGAGAAGAACGAGCAAGAAGACATTGTCTTTTGCTAGATAAAAAGGAAATAAGCTTGAATGCTTAATTCAGTCTTTAGCAGTCAGTTTTGTTTATATGGTTGCAGAGGATCTGTGACATAAAGGAAACATTCAGGTACAGAACAAATAAAATAGAGACAACTTTAGACTAGGTTATGTGCATTAAAATCATTCAAACTTGTTGGAATTCACTGAAGCTTATTGGGGGGTTGACTAAAGCAGTCCCAGAGACATTAACAAAACATTAATAAAATAGTCTAAGATAACTGTTTGTAATCAAACTGGAAAGCAGGTATCCCAATAATCTGATTATTAGTGACCTGGATAATAGGACAGATTACCTTTATTTGTGGACTAAAAAAAATGAATATAGGTTAGGGAAGGGGAATGCAACAAGAAAAATGAAGAACAATTCAAATTTAAGTGCTAAGGTTGCATTTTCATATGCAAATGTTAAAATGAAGAGTGGGGTGACTGACTTGCGCTATCCCTGGCGTGTGCTAGTGCTTCTACTGCTCTGATTCAGTTTGTTAACTTGGAAGGAAACTGTTTGCTACACTTTTTTACTGGGTTGGTAGGTTAAATCAGTTCATAGAAGTTTAAAGTCAAATCATGGTGAACAGAATATCTAACTTAGAAAGGGAAGAGGTCTGGAGAAAAAAGGTAATAGTAAATGGCTTACACCTTTTTTAAAAATAACCAGTTGTATAAACACAAGATGTCCAGTGTTCAGTGGCATTTAGATAGCTTAAAATCCAGGAAATGTAGGGCCATGTTATTGAAAAAGATTAAAATATACTGTAAAATACATATAAAGCGGCATGTTTGTTTGCAAGACAATTGTCTGTTCAAATTGAGTGGGTCTTCAGCCTGAGTATTTTGCTCAGATTTGAGCAAATTCCACTTGAAAAAAAAGGTGAGAGACATCTTAAGAGATCACGGAGAAGAGCAACAACAGTGACTGATGTTCTGGCAAGCATAGCATTTGAATTTTTTAGGAACAGTGGTTATTTAGTTTAGAGCAGAGATGACATCCCAAAGGGACCTATATTAAAGAACTTCAAGAGTATTAAAGGCTAGCATGGAGAGAAGATTGTTCTACATAATCCCTGTGGAGAGAACAAGAGATAGTAAGCTTCAATTAAAGCTGAAAAAAACCTTAAACCTCAGAGAAAACTTGTTTTGGAATAGGTGACCTGCAGAGTGGAACTTCCCAGATGCAGGTTAGGCGAATTCTTCTTTAGACTGGCTTAGAAAAGGCTGATCCTGTCTTTTGGGTGGGGTGGGCTTATATATTCTCTTCTTCAATGTTCTGTGAAGCACAGCTTAACAATAAATCGAGACAAAGATAAAATGTTCCTGGAGGAAGGTTTTGAGGGGGAAGAGAAACTAAGCATGTTGTTACCAGTGATGATAGCTGTGTGGAAGCATTACAGAAAGTATTGTATTTACCGTCTCTGAGTCTTTAAATCATACAGTTAAAATAAATGAATGTCTGCCAGATTTACTCAGTAAGGTGTTACTGTCTTTGCTTTTTGCGTTCTCTCAATTTATTCTTGTACTCTAGTGAGTTATTTTATCTATTGTCAGAGAAAGTTGCTGTCCTAATGATGTTTCCCTTTTTGAGGAAGACTTACGCAGAGAAATGTAATTCACCATATGATCGAAAGAATGAAATTTCTTTCTGGTAATAGAGAGTCTGCCACTGCAAAAATGCACACTGAAAAATAAATGTGAAGGATTCATTAAACATGCTTTAAATGGTCTTGAAGAAGAGGAGTTTAAAATGATTTGTTTTCTTTCGCTCTTATATTCTACTAACTGCTTTTAAAAATCATTCTTCAGTTGTCATTCGCATACCTATCAATTTGTTGTCTGCAAGACAAAGAGTAAGTACAGTTGACAGATAGGTAAGGTTTTGTAAAGGATGAAATTGCTTGCAGAAAGAGAAATTTTAATTCTCTGGAGAGGTGAAATTTTAATAGGAATACAAACTAGAATATACATCTTCATTAGTGTTTTACTGCAAACCAGATGTGTTTTTGGATGATGCCACACTAAAAGATGTGTTCCAGGAGCACACCTGCTGAGTTCCAACCAGTAGTCCAAAATAAAACAACCCGTAAAGTACAGTGAGTGGATCAGGACTTTAGCAAATAATTTGCTCCCATTTCATAGTATTATTGGCCAATACTGAAGTAGCCAAAGTTTTCCTATCTTTCATGAGTTTCAACATTATACCTAGAGGTAGCCTAAAGACACAAAAAAACTGAGTCTGTTTGCATTTAAAATAAACTTTTTATTTTCATTATGGTTTGTAGGGAGCTAAAAGCAGTTTTCTGAAATTTGCCTTTCTCACTCTAACCAAATATTCAGGTTTTTTGTCTAACATCTGTTAAAACATTTGAGTTCTGAATTATCAGTTTTAAAGAAGGTGCAGATTAAAATGACTAACATTCTTTGACTGCAAACCTACTGTCTTGCAGTGATGCTGGAATAGTAATTTAAGAACTGCAAGCAGAGACCTCTAAACTTGCTAGATGATATTAATTGTGGAGACAGAGTTGTAGATGTTTGTAAATCTTACAATATTGATGTGTTATATCTCAGATTTAACTTCGGTCTGTGTAGCATCATCATATCTATTTCATGGTTGGTGTGTTATGAAAATTACAACAGGACTGAGTATTCACACTGGATCTTAAGACTATTGGAAAAACATGAGAAAATGAATTTGTTGATCATGAAAAAGCAAAAGTAAATGTCACTACATAGTAGATTCTGGCACAGGAAGTACCAGATTTAGGGAGGGAAAAAAATGTGAAAAATGTCACTGAAAACAAATTGAGAGTCATGCTGGGGTGTTAATATTTCCTTAACACTAAAGGAAAAATAATTACAGAAGCTAAATGAGAAAGTGGGAAAGCCATAGAATCATAGAATCATAGAATGGCTTGGGTTGAAAAGGACCTCAAAGATCATCAAGTCTCAACCCCCCTGCCAAGTGCAGGGTCGCCAACCACTAGACCAGGCTGCCCAGAGCCATGTCCAGTCTGGCCTTGAATGCCTCCAGGGACGGGGCATCCACAACCTCCCTGGGCAACCTGTTCCAGTGCGTCAGTGAAAAACTTCCTCCTAATATCTAACCTACATCTCTCCTGTCCCAGCTTAAAACCATTCCTCCTTGTCCTATCGCTACCCACCCTCGTAAACAGTCATACCCCCTCCTGTTTATAGGCTCCCTTCAAGTATTGGAAGGCCACAATGAGGTCTCCCCGGAGCCTTCTCTTCTCCAAACTAAACAAGCCCAGTTCCCTCAACCTTTGCTCATACTGGCATGATGTAAAATATTTCAAGTTTGTACAAGAAAACAAACTGAATATGAATTTATGTGTGATTCAGGTACGATCATGTGATTGTTACTACAAAAGCTGTTAACTGTAAAAGCACGGTTATATTATTGCACTTGCTTCTGAGTATCGTGTCACCAAGAGATACGGTGCAATTAGATACAAATGGGAAAAAAAAAAAACTAGTAAAGAACTGGATGAATTTATTATTAAGAGATAGTTGGTGGCATTTATAATCTAGGTAGAAAGTGATGGGACCTTAAGTATTTAAGATGGCAAATGCAAAGAGTGAAGAAAGATACCTTTACTGTTAAGCAACCATTTACAACTGAAGAACAGCAGAAAAGACTTCATTCTCTATTCAAACTTTAGTTTGAATGTAATAAAATCTAACAGCAGTAAAATATGTTTTACCTGAGCAAGTAATTTTGCCCAAAAGTTAAAAGCATTTTTATATTGTTGCTCTCTTAGTGATTTATCGTCTGACAAACATTAACAGCTTACCTTGTCTGTGTTTGCATCCAAGAAATGGCATGTATTAAAAACTGTCTGCTATTAGGCAATGACTGTCCATAGCAGGAGATTTTTCCAGTATTCTGTTACTGTCCTCTTGGGAGCATGGGATGGAAAGTAAATTGTGACATTCTGGATCAGGTATCTCTATGCAGATGATGCAGACACTTGCACAGTGTTAATATGATATTGTTCTTGATTAATAAAAACTGCATCTCTGCCAAAAATTACAAGCATAGCTTGTAGAAATTCACTGACGACCAGTGAATAGCATGTGGATCAGGGTAAAGTTGTACTGGTCCTTATGCAGAATCAGAAATGAGGCTACTGGCTAATGAATGAATGATGACAAGACGTGTATTTTACATCCACTGACAAATTAGTATTGGTATCACATTCAGCATCATTGCTTCAAACTTTTCATGTTACATATGAGGGCTGCTCCAAAAGTACTACCTCTTACTTTATTATGTTGGCCCACACCATCAGAGATGGATATTGGTGGTATGGCAGTAGAGGCTTCCCACCAATATTTGGTTACATTTTGATGCCATGTGACAGATGGCACAAGAGGGTCAGTCTAACAAAATGACATCTGACATGGAAGGGTGTGTGGAGCAAAGGTGTGTCACTGAATTCCTCCAGCAGAAAAAATGACACCCACTGACATTCATCAGTGCTTGCTGAACATTTATGGAGACCAAGCAGTGGATGTGAGCACAGTGAGGTGGTGGGTGGTGCGTTTCAGCAGTGGCAACAGTGACTGAGGTCACCTCTGCTGGTGCTGATTTTTACAAATGTGGCATGCAGGCTTTTGTTCATTACTGGTGAAAGTGTACAGCAGCTAATGGTGGTAACTGTTGAAGAATATTGTTTTCTAGTTGAGAATTTGCTCTGTTGAATAGTGTTATTGTGCTCTTTCTATCTGTTGTAGCTTCCATGGAAATAAATAGGAGGCATTACTTTCAGAGTGACCTATGCATTATGCATACTTAGTATTTTTTCCACATTCAGAACATTCGAGAAACTAAGGAGGATTAGGGGTGAAAATTTAAGTGTTTACATTATTTCAAGAGGACAGAGATTAAAGAAAATAATTCCCTCCTTACAAGTTTGATTATAACCAGCTTTCCAGTCTGTGAATACAGTTGTTAACTATGCCAGACTGCTGTCAAGATCTTACTTTAAATAAGATGTTTTTCTTTTATATGACATTCACTGCAGTGATGCCAGAAATTACATCAAACATTATAATTTGAGTGCTGAATTACTTCAGCATTTTGAAGTACTTAATCAAGTGTTTGAAAAAGATGTACTTCAAAGTTCTATTGCGTAAATCTGTGAATATACTTCAAATTTGCTCAAGAGAAATATCATGTTTTCTTAATTACATGTTGGTTTTAAATAGTTTTCAAGTGCTATTTTCATTTGTCTCGTTAGAACATTTTTGTAAACTATCTGATAATCTTCGAATGGATAAATTTAATTACCATATATGAGAAAAAAGAAAAGCCACAACATAATAACCTAACTACTAATGTAAAAATCAGCATAAAGTGTATGATTCTTGCAGGGGCACAGATTGTTATCTGATTTGTAGCAAGAGAATTGAATGATTGAAGTCTTCAGAAAAGTCTACAAAGCTAGTAGGAATGCCAGTTTAAGATTATGTTTTATTTCTGTTTTTATTATTAAGTCTGTGTAATGTCAGTGGCATGTAAAGATTTGCTTAACTCCTGTCAATAAGTTTTCTTGATGTCCTATACTATAAGAGAATTGTGCACGTTTCAGAAAACCGAAAACTACAAAATCCAGATTCTGGTTGTTTTGGAATTACGTAGCATAAAGCATGTTAAGTATGAAGATTTCTGGGATATGGAGTACAGAGTATAGCTCCACTGTATCAAAGTTTGCATCTTGAATATTTCATTTTTGTGAACTTTTGTTTTCTTCTACTACTTCAATTTTTATTTTTTCTCATTTAAACTCTCCTTAAGTAATACCCAGCATCCATATTCAGCCTCCTCCCTGCTAAAGTGAATGCTTTTCCCTCTTATTTCTCTGCTTGCTAAAGAAAAGATGACAAAAGTCTCACTGTAAGCCAGCTGTGATTTTAGTAGTAATCTTAAGCATGTTCTCAAAGTCAAATGAGATTAGAAAATTAACCGCATTTTAGACTGGGACTTCTGCAATGTGTGCCTAAAAGCTGCCGAAGTTCAGAGGAGATTCACTACGAATTTCCATTGTCACATATTAAAGTCCATTATTAGTGGGCTTTGCTTTTTCAAAGAAATGTTTTGAAGCTCTAAGAATTACTTGTAAGATTATGCTGTTTAAGTTGTCTAAATTAACCAGTAAGTTTGTTCTGAAACTCTTATTTTTCACTGTAGCAAACTATACAATCCATTACTAAGCTCAACCCTGGAAAATCATTCTGTAAAAAAATGTATTTGGTTGTTCACTAGTAATAAATATTTCTTGACTGTTGCCTTGCTCAGTAGAGCAAACAGTGGCTCTTCAAGAACTTAGCAGTTCCAGAGTAATAGTAACTGACAAATAGTTTAAGATGGGAAGAAAATAACAAGTAAAGTCAGATAGTTCTAATCAAAAATATACCGAAGAGTAAGTTATAAATTCTTTGAAGAGTAACAGTATTATTTCATATTATATTTTATTGTATATATATTTTATGTTACTTTAGAGTAAATTAATGTTTTGTTTGCATAGACAGTCGTTAATGCTTGAAGAAACATCCTGGGTTCTGGAAGAAGTGGCTTAGGTCTTAATTAGAGAAACTGACTTAATCGAAGAATCACAGAATGGCTTGGGTTGGAAGGGAACTGAAAGTTCACCCAGTTTAAACCAACCTTGCTGTGGGCATGGTTGCCAGCCGCCAGCTCAGGCTGCCCAGGACCCCATGCAACCTGGTCCTGAACACCTCCAGGAATGGGGCATCCACAGCTTCTCTGGGCAGCCTTTGCCAGTGCCTCAGCACCTGCAATATAAAGAATTTCCTCCTAACATTTAACCTAAATCTACTCTCTTTTAGTTTAAATCCATTCCTCCTTGTCCTATCACTACCAGACCATACTAACAATTTGGACACCTTCCTGTGTATAAACATCCTTCAAGTACTGGAAGGCTGCAATTAGGATGCAGCCTTAAACAAGGATTGTATTTTTCTGATCTACCACAGTCAGAAGGCCTAGGAGTTCTTAGTTTTCATAAAGTGGAAGGTAAAATTCAGTTGCAGCTTGTGAAATGGAAGGTGTCTGATGCAATACTGGTTGAACGTTTGCTTACACTATTTAATTCTACTTTATGGAATGAAGCTTGAAACGTTTATAGCAAGCTTTATCTTTTGTTTAGGAAGTGATCTGAAATTTTGAAGAATGGCATTCATTTCAGTACCCTCAGATCACGTTCTCATGTCTTTGTTATAATTCTTCTATTTTGTATTTGAAAACTGACATCATTTAAACTGAAAAAAATAAACCCTTCTGTATTTTTTAAAATCAGTTTCTTCCTTTCTGGTTTACAGACTTTTGAATCTCCTCTGCTGTTTCAGAATATCATTGGAAACCATGTCTCAAAACCAAAGTTTTAGATTAGATTACGCCATCATGTTGGCATCTGTTACTCCTTAAAGGAATATTTTAGGATAGGAGAATCTATCTGAAAGAAAACAAATTACACAAATGCTGAAGTTTATGTCACAGTAAGATGAAGGTTCTCTTTGCAGTAACTCAAGCTAGCTGAGAGTAAGTAGCAATATACTTAGAAATTCTCTTAAAGTCAGAATTAAGTTTATTTCCAATAAGGAATTATTGTTTTGTTTTGTTTCATTTTTCCTCACCTTTCCTTATGATATAATGTGCATGCAAACTTAGAATTTAAGAAAAAATCTTTCTTCGCTTGACACAATTTACAATTTGTGATTTGATGGCTCTAGGATACGCGTGCAAGTTCTCTGTTACTTAAACTAGTATTTTCTGCATCCTATGCTACTTGAGTAAGGCATTTCATTGTTAGTGCAGTGTATCCATGTCTTTGTTTCATTCATTTTTATCTTAATAAATCCTCTTAGATTAAGAAGTTTAGAGCTTTAACATTTAAATACCAGTGTAATGGTCTTTATACTTTATATCAACAAGATGGACCTAAGTTTGTCAGGCTTGATTTGAAGTTCAAGTCCATCATATAGTGATGCGATCCTCTTTTTCCAGCCCTGTTAGAAAAGATTTGGAGGAGCTGTGGGATACTGACTAGAAAGTATGAAATAACAATTAAATCTCTTCTCGCATTTTAAAAGGGCATTTTACATTTTAAAGGTATTCTTCCCACCAGCAACTCTCTTTTCCAGACGCTTTCTTTTCCTTGCTGTGTTTCTTCTTGCAAACACAAAATATTTTTTATCAAAGAATTGCTACTTATCAAAGCTGACTATTTTGGTTATATTAAAAAACAGCTGTTGTAATTTTGAAGTTGTTGTAAAATGTGTTAGAAACCCATTGACTTAAGGACTATTGAAAATCCTTCCTATTGTATTCTTTGGTTTTAATGTGGAGTAATAGGTTGTAAGGCCTCATGGAAAAATGCAAGCATGTCTTAAGTCTTTTTAATAAAACGTGCAGAAATATTATGCATACAAGTGCATAACTCTTTTGGCTGACTCACTCTGAAGTTAGTTCACGTGGACCTGATTATCATTTGTCTGACTTAAGGCTTTTGTAGGAGGCAGAGAAAATGAAGTGGAGGATTAGAAGAACTCTGACAAAGACCCAAGAAACAATAATCTCAAGAGAAAGCTTAAACTGAAATTTAAATTATTTGTGTTAACAGTAAGGGACAACCATATGAGTGTGATAAAAATACACAAGCATACAATTTCAGGGGAATTTATCCCATTTGTATGAAGATTATATTTTAGGTGTTATAGATTTACATCTTAGTCAAAAGACATGTATGACTAAGGATCACATCTTTAACTGCAAGATATGAGAATTTAAGCTTGGATCACACACATACAATAGTCATTTACAAAAATTTTCAGTAATGATTGTCCCAGATCTTTTGCTTGTCATATCTGAACAATTATACTTTCCATCAGGAATTAGTTCAATACTGTACTTTGTTATTCTCTGTAGTTCATCCAGTATTTCACTGCACAAGTTTTTATAGCATTTTGTTTCATTTGTTTCATTTTTTTTTCATTCTGGTCTTCATTATGTTCAATGTATCAAATGGAAAACAGGAAAAAAGCAGTTCTGTATGATATTGTATATATTTAATGAAGATGCTTTGCCAGTTATTCTTTAAATATATGCATGCAACATATAAATTAGGATAACTAGGAAGGGAGGAAGAGATTTTATTTGTAGAATTATATGAACAAGTATATTTCATATGGAGGATTACCTCTTATAAATTTATTTCCTTTTTTATGACATGTTGCATTATAAACATTATAGAAAATGTCGAATGAAGTAGGAGAGAATTTTATTTTAAAGTCAGTATTTGTCCCTGTGTAGCTGTCAGCTGTTGTCCAAATATCACAGATTTGAATTGTAGCTTCTTCAGCCTACAAAACAGAAAAACTGACAATTTCTCCATAGCTACAGAACGTTAGTACAGTATATCAGTTTGGCTACTCCAGGAAAGGTGTTTAGAAATGAAAGTAAACTTTTTAAAGAAATTTCGGCAATTTTTACTCCTTGTTTTAACATCAGAGTTTTTCCCTGCTTTCCCTGGCTTTGTGATAAAATATAATTGACATAAAAAATATTGGGCTCGTTGTCTGCTTAGTACAGTGTTTTGTATTTCATTTCATTGAGCAGCAAATCATCTTACTTGCTCAGAAAGCAACACAGCTGAAACATTTTATGGAAGTCTTGTGTTTGGTATTTCAGAAGTAACAAACGTTCTTCCAAATGGTACTAAATCAAAAAGCCAAATGTAATTTGTTTAACCAAATATAATAATAATAATAGTTATTTCCTTACTCAGAAGAGGAACCTGCACCAAATAGCGTTGTTGAAGAGTACCTTCAGGAGAAGAGAAAATATGAAGACAAACGGAAGCAGCAGCCGAAGAAAGGAGTTTCCCGTGAAGATCAGGTAACCCTAGGGAATAAAGATTCCAGAAAGAGTTCTGAAAACTGTTCTCTCTTCATTTGTTTAAAAAATAAAGTTTACAAGTCTTTTACAGTTAGTTTTCCAGAATAAATAAATTGTTAATTCTAAACACTAATGAACATGTTTGTGCGTGTGTGACGAGGTTTCTGTATGTATTTGAATGTGCTGTCAGTTAAGTCACTAAAATCCTCCAAAAGGAAAAGTTACCCACACAGAAGTATCCTTGATTATATTTACAAGAGTTTGCATTTCTCTACAGTTCTGTTCTTGGCTTTGCAACTTACCATAAAATAGCACTGAGACAGAATTTTGTGTATTTGGTATCTGTCCAAAATGTGAGGCTTTTTTTCCACAGTTTAAATAATGTTTTATAGTTTATAGAGATCAAATTCATCCGTATCTTTGTATGTAAGGAAATGAACAAAAACACTTTTTAACTGAATTTTAAAAACCCATTTTAAGTATAGTTAAAATTATTTTGTGTAGTCAGAATATATGTAGGCTTCAGTATGCAAATATGAGCAAAGTTATGTTTAATGTAAATATTTATTTTTTTCTAAAATAGGCAAATTTCAACCTGCTAAATATATGAAACTGCTGTGGAGTGCAAAATATCACTCATCTAAAATTTGTGCTGTACATCAGACACATGGGTTTTAAAGTGATGTGAATACATATTTTAGTAGTCTGTAATTTTTATTTATATAGCCCTGTTAGAAACTATTCAACAGCTATTCAGCAAGGACTCAGCAACTATTCAACAATTAATAGTGAAGTTCTTTAGAATCCGTTCTACTTGTTGAGGGCCTCTTCTAACCTTACATCCTTCCTACTGTATCCTACAATATTATTTTCCAGCCTCTGTTCTAGAGTTGGAGGTGGTAATGTGTATGTCTTTTTAGAATACCAGAAGCTGGAAATCCTTACCTTGTAATTCTACAAGGGTCAGTTTATAAAGATTCATGGTCAACATTATTACATCTAATCATTCATGGCAAAAGGACTAAGACAGGTCCATTTAGAGTAATGCTGGTACCGCAGAAAGTTAGAAAATACACAAGAAATGTGGCTTTAGTTGATCACAGTTTCATGTGAAAAGGGTTAATTTGTTTTTATCTAATGTCCTGGGCAGAGATTTGCTGCCTTGGATGTTGTAAGCATGAAATTTGTTTGCACTTGCATGGGAAGAAAATAAATGCAAAAAAACAAAAAAAAAAAAAAAAAACAAAAAAAAAACACTGCTAAAACCCACCTTTGGCAGTGCTAAAATGTGTTTTTGAAAGAATTCAAAAGCCAGGAAACTCCTAAAGTTAAGATTGCTCCCAGAAGGAAATTTGATTCCACTGAACACTTCTGGTATTTCCGATTTCTGTTTTCTATTCTTGTTTAGTTTTTATTCTTTTAAATTTGAAAAACTTGACTAAACAAAACTAAACAGCCATACAGAGGTGTTTTACAGCATAGGTGGCCAACCTATCACCTACAGATCAAATGTAGTCTGCCACATAAATTCAGTTAAGTACTTATTCCCTGACGCTTTCCTTTCCAGTAATGTCTCAAATATCAGCAAGAATTAAGCTATGGGCTGTGCAAATTATTCTTGTGGTCTGCCCTTTTTATGAAGAGCCCTGTACCCTTGTATCATCACAATGCTTAGGCATACAATTCTTGTATAAGCAACAACTTCTCTCAAGTGATCAGAGAGATGACCTGCAGTATGATCTTCAGTTGTTACCGTAGATTCGATTACTTTCTTGTAGCTGAAAGATGGCAATGTCAGCTGTAAAATAAAATACCAAATATAAATCAGTATGTTTATGATGTGTGTAGTGTAAGGACCTGTATCTCTCAAATTAGTTAAGATGGTTCTTTGTATTCAAGTAAAAAGCTTTGAGCTTTTTAATGTCAGCAAAAAATGTAAAAGATCCGCTTTGTAAAATATAGGAATATCAACTAAGCTGTGTCTTCAGTAGTTGAATTGTTTATAATTTATGCAATGGATTGCCTTACTAGAAGAAACTAACAGATTCAAACAGTAAAATTTGTTGTCAGTGGCCAGTGTTGTCTAATTTATTGTCTATTTCATTTTGTAAGTATAGCATAAGTGTCTCCTCCCTAAATATGTTTTTTTTTAAATTTTACTAGATGGCTAGATGAGTGCTCTCTTGCATGTGTACCCCTGGCACTGCACACCCTCTCACTTGTTGCTGGGCTGTTACTCTTGGCATCCCTCACTCTCTCTTGCTTGTCTCTGCAGTGTTGTTTGAAGTCATAGAAAAGTTCTCTCCCATCTCATCACACTGTTTCCCAAAATAATAGTTTGAAGATCTTGTATAATACTTGTTTATAAATATATGTAACTTCCTCAAAAGTATGTATTTAATTTCAGACACTGGCACTGCTGGACCGATTTAAATCAAAGTTAACCCAAGCAATTGAAGAAACTCCTGAAAATGAGATTTCTGAATCTGAAGTAGATACCGATGAAGGATGGTAAGTTTTATGGATTTTGATTTCTCTTTTTACTACTAGTCAGGTTTGATAGAGGAGAAGAAACAATCTTCATTTTTCATTTGTTTCGCAAACCAGTTTCTTTTTTCAGTTCAGTGAATCCTTATTCGGTAATATTCCTTTTACTACCATTTTACTTCTTCGTGGTCAATTAGTTGCTTGTTTCTTTGTCTTATTTCTTCTTCTGGACATCATTATAAGGAAACAAGGTGCTTTCTGTGCCATTTATCTCCAGCATGAGCTAAGTTCTGAAGGGAGTTAGCAGCATCTCCTGCCTTAAAATTTACTAATTTCATCACCTCTAGTTTAACTTCTCTATTTGTTTCTGAAACCCTACACTTCTAAGGTTAAATTTGAGAAGCAGCTGAAACACCAAATTAAAAGGGAGTTGGTACAGCAGGAGTCAGCTAACACATAATGTTTTAGTGCTTTGGAAAATAAAGCAGGACAGTGGGAGATGCTTTACCACCCATACTGGGGGTTGTATTTTAAAGACTGGTGGATGAGATAAAGAAAGATTCAACTGAAAGGGAAGGTGACCGCAGTGAGGCAATTGATGAAGCACTGCAGAAGTTTTGACCTCAACAACTTCCAGTCACAGAAGCAGCCTGTACCATGATTATTTAGGTAGGGAAGGAGAAAAATCAGTGTGATTTGAATTGTGATCCTGCAATCTTAGACTGCGAGCTGATAGAAGATAATAAAAATACATGCATAAGATAGCTAGAAAAAGGTTCAAAAATAAGAAAAAAGATGTTCTATACGAACTGGTCATATTTTTTATAAGACAAGTTATAGCATTGGTCTAATAAAGTATCTCTGCCTACAGTGTTTTCCTTAGTTATACACGTAAACTGTCACAGCTACAACAAAACTAGCTCTGAAAAAGAAAATTTAACAAAGACCTTGGCACTTGTTTTACAACACCTACTATTTCTGTATTTCAGATCATTTTAAATGAGTAAGTGAAAATATGTATCAAGTATAGCCTTAAGATCTTCCTAAAGGCTTCTGTTTTGGAAGAAGGAAACTAATCTGATTTCTACTGTCCCCAAATCCCCAGAATAGCACCAATAGCTAGACATTGTTAAGACTGAAGTACGAAAAAGGAGAAAAAAGAAGGATGTTCTGTTTTTAAACAGAAAATGAATGACTTAGCTAAATATGATTAAAGCACCCTGTATCTTTTTGAGAAGACTCACATAAAATAGTAAGATAACCATAACTATAATAAAGGTTTTTTCTCAGGTGAGAAGACATTTAATGTTGTGAAGAAATGCAGACTGTTACATATTTTTTCTGTAATTCTACAGATGAAAAAAAGATGTCTGTAGTGAAGTAAGAAAAGAACATAAAAAAGAGTGGAAAGGAAGATAGTGTGTTGAAGGGTTTTTTGTTTTTTGGGTTTTTTTTTACATCTTAATTCTTTTTTTTTCCCACCTGATAGTAAACAACAAGAAATTTTTCAGCTATCCAGAAGTTATCTGTCAAGTTACAGTAATCTATAATATAAAAATGGTCATTTTTCTATATTAAATCAGAAAACCTTCGACTATTTGTTTGGTCTACGAAAATTTAACAAGAAAAAAAAAGATGGTCATGAAATGTGACCTGAACTGCAGATTATGAGATGAGTTATGTAGATGATCCTAAATTTTCAGATCACTCAAATCATTTTTATTTTTTTAGTTCTGTCATGCATAGTGAATCATTGGTAGTTTTTAATTTAGTAAGATAAAGCAACACAGATTGTGCAGCTTTACCTTCACACTTTCTTCCTTTTCACTGTGATTCTGTGATGACCTCACAGGGGAAATACTAGGAAATATTTCTGCAGAAAGCTTTGGGTGCATGTACTAACAGAAATACTAACACTAGTAGTACAGCAGGTAGCTTAGAATTCTTGCAGTCGTAAAACAACATTTTTTCATATGTAGAGCATAATGAGTGCATTTATTTTTTCAGTGCTTTGTGGGTATTAGTGTAGTCTGCTTTCATTTTAATAGATAACATTGATGAAATTGCATTTGAGTTACTCATGGGAATGGGCTGCCCAGGGAGGTGGTTGAGTCACCATCCCTGGAGGTGTTCAAGGAACATTTAGATATAGCGCTGAGAGACATGGTTTAGTGGGGTTATTGGTGGTAGGTGGATGGTTGAACTAGATGATCTTGTAGGTCTTTTCCAACCTATCTCATTCTATGATTCTATATAAGCTATTAAAAATCCTGTAATAATTTTAAAACAATAGTAATTCAAACATGTCACAACCTATCATTTCACTTCTTATTTTACTGATTATACATTGTAAGTTTTCTCTTGTTACCATCTATTTGGTAAATTTTTAAACCATATAGTCTTTCTTCACTGTGTCTTTTCCTGTGTCACGCATTGTGCAGCTCTTTGAGGATGAGGGATAACATTCAGCATAAATTTTTAGTCCCTAGGATTTCAGGATTTCACTAGGACCTGGAGATTCTTGTGGGGTACCAATGTGCTTTTAAGCTCTCCAGGAAGCACACAGCCCTTCCTTTATCTCCTGTCACAGTAACATAGCCGGTCTTTTAAGGACTCACAGAATCTAATAATAATCTTTTATGTTCCTTGTTGAGTAATTGCTAATATCTAATTGGTGATAATTCTTCACCCTGTGGATAATCTATAGTGTACAAAAAAGACTGTTGCAATTTGAGATTATGAAATTGCTTTTATTTTTGTTCCAAAAAATAATATTGTTCAGAAGACAACACTGCGCTGAAATAAAGACTTAGAATAATACAAAGGTAGGTAATAGACTAATAATTGACATTATCATATTATTAATTTTGCAGTTCAGTAAATGTGCTTGTTAACTTTACAGAGAAATGAGTGTTGCTCCAATTTCAAAGAATTTATTTTGAAGCTAAATAAATTATAAAATATTAATATTACATAAATTGGCTATAACCATATACGACATTTGCAAAACTGTGGAGTCTTCTAAAAGTTATTCAACTTCAGACTGTTTAAATGGCTTGGAGTGTTGAATTCCACATTTTGGGATAAGTATTCTACTCAAAAAACAAACATTCTACTTTGTATTATTTATGATAAATATAATTAGTACATGGCATATGCATATATGATATGCACAAATTATGTGATTCCATCAGCTCATTTTGTAGGTCATAGCTGCTGTTTTTATGGGAAGTGCAAGCTAGCCAGTATGTGCTGCTCTACTGTCAGGGTGTGTTATCTGAGGTAGAACGATTGCCTCTATGACATTTTTATGTGTCCACATGAGTGGCCACACATTGAGGTATAATTTTCATTTTCTGTCAAGATAGAAACCATTACGAATTTGTTATGTTTTCTTTTATTTGGCAAACTTTTCTCTGCATATTTGGCTGAGCTGCTGTATTGGCATGAAGCATAGCAGACATTTGGGTACTTTTCAGCAGCATTCTACTTTCTGTGCAAGAGAAAAAGAAGAAAGAAATATGACTCTATTGTAAACAGTGTGTATGGTGTTTGATAATTATTACCAGATTTTACTGTCTAAGAAGGCATCTGAGGAAGTGCTGTGAAGAGATCTGAAATGTATAATACACATGAAATAGAAAGATCTCTGCTGAGACATTCAACTGCAAACTGCTGCTAAATGAGAACAATTATATGTATGTCTGCAGCAATCAAAATCTAATTTCCTCCAGAAATCAAAACTGTCAAAATAAACATGGTATGTACTACCAGAAAGGAGACTCATAACAGTAAAAATGTCTGCAGACAAGTAGGCAGATGCATTTTTGTGGCAAATAGGCACTTCAGGAAAATATGCTTCTTCATCCTGGTACGAATATTATTGTCCTTATGGCTCCATATTGAAAACTATTGTTTATGGTTTTTTTATGATTTGCCAGACTTATTTAGTACTTTTTGATCTTTACTTGCTATTTAGTTTCAATCTATCTAAAAAGGCATCAGGTATAGGACTTCCTTCTTCTCTTTCATATAGTTTGTGCAGAGTGCAGTCATTTGTTCTGGGCTTAAAGTCTTGCCCGGGACTGTGAATGATAGACTTTTCCCCAGAATGTGTATGAGATTCATCACAGGGGCGATGAGGTGTCATCTAGTTGGAGACTAAAAGTATGAAAACTTAATTTGTGACTGTAGAAGACTCAGCTGGCATAATTCACCTACATGTTACTTCTCTTCTGGACTAGTGAATATGCCTGAATTTTAAAGTGAAAACAGACTATGTTTTATACAGAACACTGCTTCCTATTTTCAAGATTTGAACTGCTTTATACAAATCTTTGCATGTATGTGATACTTAGTCAGGTTGTAGTGCTACTTCAGGCCTATGAATTTAATATCAAATAGTTACATCTATAGTTAAAAGCAAGCTTCAGTCAAAAAAAAATATTATGACAACTGCATATAGTGAAACTGATGATGCAGGTCCTGTGAACATAACATAAAATATCTTCCATGGAGATAATCCAGCATGGGAGAAAAAAATTCAGATGCACTCAAGTATTGCAGTTCAATACGCAATTCAAAGATTGACTGCTAGAGTTAATTTGTGCAAAATCCTCTTCTTCAGAGAGGATAAGAATGATACTGAGAGTGCTGAAACACTTTCCCATCAAGTATTTCTTCAGTTAAAAATACATATAGTAAATGATATCCCAATCCAACTACATACTCAAGAAATGCTAGCAAGTTGTAAGGTCATCTGTGTATTTTCATAGTTGTCACTAATTTATAGATGCTACACTGAGTGATACTTAATCCCTAACAGAAAGGTGGTTCACTTGGTGATATCAGGCTCTCAGTTTGTTATCTGTTTCCAAGAAGGATAAGATTAGATCTTCTGTTTCTAAGAAGTGAAACATTTTCCCAGATAACAGATCCCCTAACAAATGCCTGTTTATTCTTGTTAGCTGCTCAGTTGATATAATGTTGCTGCTTAGTTGATAAGAGTTTTCATTTCTGAATCCACCATGAATGCTGATTTCAGAGTTACACCTGAAATGGGCCAGAGCAGGACCCCCAAATGTAACATATTTAAACCATCTCCATAGCCTAAAAGGAATGCAGGATATGCAGTTTTCTTACTGTTTGTCAAATCTGTTCTTGAAGTACAGTGATAGAGATTCCCTAGGCAATCTCTTCTAGTGTTTAACTATTCCTACTGGTATTAAATATTTAGATGTAATCGAGTCTTCCTTTTGATAGTTTTCATTTACATCACAGAGTCCTGAGGAACTTGCTGATGTAGTCACCAAGCTGTTCTCAGTGATATTTGAAAAGTCATGGCAGTCAGGTGAATCATAGAATCTTCAGAGTTGGAAGGGACTTCCAAAGGTCATCCACTTTTTTTTATCAATGATAGTATAAAAATAACACCTTCCTCCCCAAATCTGTAGCTGCTTTTCTATTTTAGAAATTTAATCACATGTAACTGAATTTGTGGCAACAGGCAAATTGCTCAAAATTCTGAATTTTTGCTAACAAGACATTTTTAAAATAGATTCTTAATGGAATGTGCAGTAATTTTGCATACAGGGACCAATATGTTATGTAACCTGTATTTGCTGAGCTGCCTCTGTGTAACAAAAATGACCATTTTTAATAGAATCATGGAATCCTTAGAGCAGGAAGGGAAGGGACCTCTGAAGGCCATCTAGTCCAACTCCCCAGAAATGAACATGGACGTGCACAGCTAGATCAGGTTGCTCAGGGCCTGATCCAG
>NC_034438.1:20705797-20864126 GCF_002078875.1 Numida meleagris
CTGGATCAGGCCCTGAGCAACCTGATCTAGCTGTGCACGTCCATGTTCATTTCTGGGGAGTTGGACTAGATGGCCTTCAGAGGTCCCTTCCCTTCCTGCTCTAAGGATTCCATGATTCTATTAAAAATGGTCATTTTTGTTACACAGAGGCAGCTCAGCAAATACAGGTTACATAATATATTGGTCCCTGTATGCAAAATTACTGCACATTCCATTAAGAACCTATTTTAAAAATGTCTTGTTAGCAAAAATTCAGAATTCTGAGCAATTTGCCTGTTGCCACAAATTCAGTTACATGTGGTTAGATTTCTAAAATAGAAAAGTAGCTACAGATTTGGGGAGGAAGGTGTTATTTTTATACCATCACTGATAAAAAAAGTGTTAGAGGAAGATGAGAAAGTAAATGCCTAATTTATCTGTTCAAGGTTTCTGAAGCATCTAGGAAAATCTACTCTGTCTTAAACTCATAAAATTCCTCCTATTTGTATTTTATGTCTTGTTCTAGAGCTTCACTAATGAAAAGGTCATTATAAAGGAAATATTTCTTAGAGGCTGTTCTCTTTTCCAAGATTGAAATAAAAAGTCTTCAAAACTTCCAAAAATATTAAACTCTGCAGCAAAATAATATTAAATCAAAGGAAACAATCAGTTTGCTGTAAAGTCTTTTCCTCGGGAAGGAAAGTGCATTCCTTTGTGGCCTGTAAAATATATACAAAAGTTGAAAGAACCTAGAAAGTAAGAAAAAAAAGTGTATATTTTTATTCCTTTTTCTTTGTTATAAACTCTCTTTAGTTGATACTGGTTTGATCACAGGACTTTAAGTTCCATATTATTGCAAGAAGGCAAGAGACTGGCATGGTTGACCTGGGACCTGCTGGTCAAACTGGAGAGGAAGAAGAAAACGCACAGGCAGTGGAAGCAAAGATGGGTAATCTGGGAGTAGTACAGGGATGCTGTTAGGCTGTGCACAAACAGTGTCAGGAAGGCGAAGGCTCAAATGAAACTGGACTTGATGAATGGTGCAAAGAAGAACAAGAAGGATTTCTATAGGTACATAAAACAGAAAAGTCCAAGAATATGTACCACCATTAGTGAGCAATACAGGCAGGCTGATAACAACAGACAAGGAGAAGGCTGAATTACTCAATGACCTTTTTGCCTCAGTCTTCACTGGCAGCTGCTCTTCACATAGCCGCTGAGCAGATGGTTCAGAAGATGGGAACTGGGGGAGCAATGCCCTTCTTGCTGTAAACAAAGATCAGGTTCGTGACTGCCGGAAGAACCCGAACAACTGAAAGTCTTTGAGTTGCAATTAGATGGATCCCAGAGTCTTGAGGGAGCTGGCTGATGTAGTCGCCAAACCACTCTCGATGATACTGAAAAGTCATGGCGGTCAGGTGAAGTCCCTGATGACTGGAAGAAAAGGAAACATCACACCCATTTTTAAGAAGGGTAGAAAGGCTGACCCAGGGAACCTGTCGGCCTCACCTCTGTTCCAGGGAAGATCATGGAGCTGATCTGCCTTGAAGCTATGCTCCATGGTGTGCAAGAGAGGGAGGTGATATGGGAAAACTAGCATGGCTTCACCAAGGGCGGTCCTGTCTGACCAAACTTGTCACTTTTTATGATGGCATAACTGCATCATTAGACAAGGAAAGAGTCACTGATGTTATCTATCTGGACTTCAAGTAAGACCTTTGACATGGTCTCCCATAACATCTTTCTCTCCAAATTGGAAAGATATGGATTCAATGGGTGGACTGTTTGAGGAATGAGGAACTGGTTGCAAGACCATACCCAGAGAGAGGTGGTCAATGGCTCAGTGTCTATCTGGAGATTGGTGACAAGTGGTGTCCCTCAGGGGTCAGTACTAGAACCATTACTCTTTAACATCTTCATCAATGACATTAACATTGGGATTGAGTGCACCTTCAGCAAGTTTGCTGATGACTCCAAGCTGTGTGGTGCAGTCAACATGTCTGAGGGACAGGATGCCATCCAGAGAGACCTGGACAGGCTTGAGCAGTGGGCCCAGGTGAACCTCGTGAGGTTCAACAAATCCAAATGCAAAGTCTTGCACCTGGGTTGAGGCAACCTCTGCTATCAGTACAAGCTGGGGGATGAAAGGAGGGATCACAGCCCTGCCAAGAAGAATTTGGGGATACTTGTGGATGGGAGGCTGGACACGAACCAGTAATGTGCCAACTGTATCCTGCTACTCTGCGCTGGTGAGACTTCACCTGAAGTACTGCATCCAGATGTGGAGTCCTCAGTAGAGGAGGGACATGGACCTGTTGGAGTGCATCCAGAGGAGGGCCACAAAAATGATCCAAGGGATGGAACACCTCTCCTACAAGGACAGGTTGAGAGAGCTGGGGCTGTTCAGCCTGGAAAAGAGAAGGCTCCAAGGAAAACTGAAAGCCGTCTTTCAATATCTAAAGGGAGGCTGTAAGAAAGAGGGGGACAGACTCTTTAGCAGAGTGTGTTGTGATAGGACAAGGGGAAATTGTTTCAATTAAAAGAGGGGAGATTTAGATTGGATGCAAGGAAGAAGTTTTTTACAATAAGGGTGGTAAGGCACTTGAACAGGTTGCCCAGGGAGGTTGTAGAAGCCTCATCCTTGGAGACACTCAAGGTCAGGCTGAATGGGCCTGGCCAGGCTGGACATGGCTCTGGGCAGCCTGGTCTAGTGGTTGCCGACCCTGCACTCAGCAGGGGGGTTGAGACTAGATGATCTTTGAGGTCCTTTTCAACCCAGGCCATTCTATGATTCTATGATGTAGTTGTAGCTGTTCCTGTTCATTGCAGGGGAGCTGGACTAGATTACCTTTTAGAGTTCCTTCCAACTCAAACAATTCTATGATTCTAACATATTATAAATCAACTTTTCCTCTTCTTCACAGATGAATTGTGGTTTTCCTACATGGATACATCTTTAAGTGAATTAGTTTCTTCTCCTGCAGTGATTTACTTACTTGACACTTCATACCGTCCTAGTTTTCTTTTTTGACAGGCTCTGGGATGAAGGGAGTTTACTCTCCGAAACTGAACTCCTGATGCCCCACAATTCAGAAAACGTTCCCTAAAAATAAAGCTTTTCATATCCATGTTCAGAATGAACAATTTCATATGTGTAAGACATTACTTTTTCTGCATATATATTGTTGTTACAGTTTAAATACAGAGAAAAACAATTCTTTCAGACTGCACGTAGTGGCAAACTTATGACGACAATTGTGAGAATACGTACAATTTAGGATGGTTCTTCTTTGCTCAGAATTTATTTCATACTTGAGCGTATTCTGGAATAAGCCACTTTGCATGATAGTATTGAACTGGCATTTTTCATAATTGAAAGTATTTAATTTGACATTTTTATTTGAAGATATAAGGGTAGATTTGACTCCTTAAGCAAATGATGAGGCTTTGCAAATTTTCTTCTTTGCAGAAAAGTCCATTACAAATTTTGTATTACATACAAACTTGTTTTGGAAAATCACATTCATTTTCTTCATACAGATAAGCTGTGGCAAGGAATTTAAATCTGTTTTGTGCCATCAAAAAGAGAAATGCTAATCATACCATGGAAACCACATTGCCCGTGCTAAAAACGAAGTGTGCTGGAATAGTTTAACTGCTGGAATATGAAAGTTACGCCTAAAAAATGATGTTGATGAACATTAAGAAAAACATCATTCTGTCACAAATATTTGGGATCTTTGTACAATCTTAGTTTTTGTCCAAATGTGTTGTGAGGAGATGTTTCTTTCTTACCATTATACACAAAGCAATATTCTCAACTTCTTCAAACCTCTTTTCATTTCCTGGGTAATGAGTATAGTCACAAATTCAAGAATGTAACCTGTGTGGCCCAGTTTGATGAACATACCCTGAAGCTGCAATTCCACAAGTGATTAATACAGAGGAAACAAATGCCTTCTTGTTCTCTGTTGGCTGAAGTAATTGCTATCATGACTGTCAAAGAAAACAGCAGTACTGAGAGGAAGAAGAAATGAGCATCCCTCTGGGCATCAAGTTTACACTACTAAGCTATTTCACTTCAATAGAGAGTATTTCCAATTTGGACATTTCTCACAGCATGACTGACCATGAAGAATAATCTCGCACACTAGAAGTACATTAAAAATGTCCATATAACTATCCCTTATTTTTTGCTAAAATAAAGGAAACTATTGATGAGTAACATTAACTAGCAGTAGATCACGCATGTTCTTTTCTGACTTGAAAACTAAAAGTAAATAGCATTTTTAAGGTTTTCCTCAGAACATTGTCCTAATTATTGATTCAGATCACTTTAAAAATATACTAAAAATTCAAATGAACCATCAAAAGAAAAATGACTTAAAAGGTGCTCAGCTAGTGAGAGAATATTGGAAGAGCGATAGATGTCTCAAGTAGCAAAGCAAAATCCTGAGTAGGGATAGAAAAACTGTAAATAGCTTGTAATAATTTGTAATACAAAATTATATTCATTCAATCAATCTAGACCATGAGCACTCATATTTTTGTGGGGTTTTTTCCCTTTTTACATAGCTTTTCTTCAGAAATCCATATTTGGCCATTTGGCCATGGCAACAAGCATAAAATGTGTGTCCTGGCTGTTCGGCAGGCATCCATGCTGGTCTAGCCCCACTGCTCAAATAATATAAAGAACTTCCAGGTCTTTGAAGTGTCTTAGGAGGCTTTTTTCCACATGATGGAGCACAATGAGATTTCTACCTGAATACAGCATGGTTTTCTTAACTTCCTGCTCCCAAGACACTGCTTACCAAAAATTAACACAAACCACAGGGAACAGACAGGCCCATCAAATGGAGGAAAAGGTGTAGGAGATCATCTGTTAGTACTGTACAATTATTTCCAGTCCCACTCCTTCCCTTCCTTCTTTACTTTCTCAATTTATAAAAGAATTATAGTAGAAAAAATGTGTCATACATTCTGTTATTTCCAGTAGCTTACACACGACAGCATCTAGCCAATGAAAAATTAAATATTTTTCCCTACTCTTAAAGTCTCTAAACATAATCATTAAAAAAAATTGTTGTTAAAGTTTTATTTCATTTTCAGTTTAAGTGTGACCTAAATGTTCCTGCTACAGAGATATGAATATCTAATAATCTCAAAAATGAGAGTATGAGTCATAGAATCATGGAATCATAGAATCATAGAATGGTTTGGATTGGAAGGGACCTCTAAGGTCATGTAGTTCCATTACCCCTGCTACAGGCAGAGCCGTCTTCCACTAGACCAGGTTGCTCAAAGCCTCGTCCAGCTGGGCATTGAATGCTTCCAAGGAGGGGGTATTCACAGCCTCACTGGGCAACCTGTTCCAGCTTCTCCCTACTTCTACAGTAAAGGATTTCTTCCCAATATCTAGTCTAAATTTACCCTCTTCCAGTTTAAAACCATTTCTCCTTGTCCTATTGCTACATGCCCTTATAAAAAGTCCCTTCCCTTCACAGCTTTTCTGTAAGCCCCCCTCCGGCACTAGAAAATGACTATAAGGTCCCCCTGGAGCCTTCTTTTCTCTAGACTGAAGAGCCTCAGCTCTCTCAGCCTGTCCTCATAGGGGAGGTGCTCCAGCCCTCTGATAATCTTCGTGGCCCTCCTCTGGACCTGCTCCAACAGCTCCATGTCGTTCTTGTGTTGGGGACCCAAGAACTGGGCACAGTACTGCAGGTGGGGTTTCAAAAGAGCAGAGTAGAGGGGCAGAATCACCTCCCTCAACCTGCTGGTCACAATTCTCTTGATACAACCCAGGATACAGTTGGCCTGCTGTGCTACAAGTGCACATTGCTGGCTCATGTTGAGATTTTCATTGACCAACATCATTCAAGCTGATATATCAAAAAAATTAATCAGAAGATAGCTTTTTTTTCTTAATTTTGAAATAGCAAACTCATTCACTATTGTTGTTGGACCTGAAATCAAGGTTTTATTTAAACAAAAGTTATAATACATTAGATAATTTCTTTAAAAGCTGCAAGTTTGGCCACATAACTGCAGCATTCTGTGCTAACATAAGGACAAGAGGGTAGACCTATTTCAAAAGTGAAGGTTGCCAACTCTGAAAACATAGAACATGGCAAAAATATCAAATCAAGTGAGAAGTTCTTTCTTCCTTAGGCTGTTTACATTTTGAGCTGGTTATAAACACTGAAAGAGCAGCTAATTCCAAAAATAGTATCTTTATATTACTGGACTTTACAGAGCTTCAAAAGGGGTTTAATTACAAGAATCATAATCTCACTGTCAATTACAGAGTACTACTTTCTCTATTAGTCAAAGTCTAATATTGTTAGAATGTTTATATGTGATCAAAAATACTACACTACAGTGAAGAATGTATTTCACTTGTGTGAGGCTAGAATGGAGGATGAACCACACACAGCTTGCAGTCTAGACTTTAGTCCTACTACAGAGTGCATATTATTTTGAATAACAGTGGAATTAAATTGTTCAAATTATTTTCTATCCATTAGTTTGGTTATGGATAACGTAAGCAGAGGAAAGAGAGACACAGGATGGGTCAAAAGTGTTTGAAGAAGAAAAGAGAAATGTCTACAGCTTCATTTATTTGGATAATATGGAATATATTGTAGCTCTGTAAGGTCATTTATAGTGAAGGCAGGCTCTTGGCTATTTTCAGTTCTGGCTTCACTTTTCCAGTAATGAGCTACATAAATGTAACACATGTTGATTACATCTCAAAAATTAAAGACATTCATTCTCTATTGGTGTGTTTTAAAGTTCGTCTTTACATCAAAGAAAACACACAGACAGACAACAAACAAAACTAGTATGTTTTACTTGGGTGCCTTAAGCCTCTGGTTTATGGGGTTAGTTTTCCAGTTTTGATGGTACAAGAAACTTGTACACAACATTCCTGAGTAAGAAATGGCTCTTCATCTCTCAATTTTGCATGTTTTGGTAATTAGTTCTAATCATAGGACTGTGTTCAATCTGCCCATGTCACTATATAGCATGGAGGTAAACATCTGTTAATAGGATTTTGCTGGACTCCTCTTCCATTTTCTAACTTTCCTCAAAATCTACATGTCTGTGTTTGACATTGTTCTGCTTCCTTTCCTTAAGGCATAGGAGGGAATCATAGCAAATAGAATATGTAAAAATCCAGATGTCTAGTTCTGAATTAGAAAGCTGTATTTCTATAAATGGTGCTTAAGTAGAAGCTTTCCGCATGTTAGAACATCAACAACACTACTGGTTTACTTTATGAAGAACAGTTCTAAAGTACATAGTAGATAAATAATTTACAGATGCTCAGTTCTAAAATATAGCTTGATGTATCAATCAGGTGAAGTCCCTGGTGACTGGAAAAATGGTAACATCATACCTATTTGTAAAAAGGGTAAAAAGGATGACACTAGGAACTACCAACCTGTCAGTCTCACCTCTGTGCCAGGAAAGATCATGAAACAGATCCTCCTGGAAGCTACGCTAAGGCACATGGAAGACAGGGAGCTGATACGGGAGAACCACCATGGTTTCACCAAGAACAAATCCTGGTTGACCAACCAGTGACCTTCTCTGATGGTGTCACTGCATCAGTGGACAAAGGATGTCATCTATCTGGACTTCAGTAAGGCCTTTGACACAGTACCTCACACCATCTCTCTCCATCCAGAGAGATGGATTTGATGGGTGGGCTGTTCAGTGAACTAAGAACTGGCTGCAGGATCAAGTCCAGAGAGTGGTGGTCAATGGCTCAGTGTCTGGATGGAGATCAGTGACAAATGGTTTCCCTCAGGGGCCAACACTCTAATATCTTCATCAGTGACACTGACAGTGGGATCAAGTGCACCTTCAGCAAGTTTGCTGATGACTCCAAGGATGGAACACCTCTCTTACAAGGACAGGCTGAGAGAGCTGGGACTGTTCAGCCCGGAGAAGAGAAGGCTGCGAGGTGACCTGATAGCGGCCTTTCAGTATCTACAGGGGAGCTACAGGAAAGAAGGGGACAGACTCTTTAGCAGCGTCTGTGGTGATAGAACAAGGAGAAATGGTTTCAAGCTCAAAGAAGGTAGATCTAGGTTAGACATGAGGAAAATATCTTTTACAGTGAGGGTGGTGAGGCACCAGAACTGGTTGTCTAGAGATGTAGTTGATTCCCTGTCTCTGGAGACTTTCAAGGCAAGTCTGGATAAGGCCCTGAGCAACCTGATCTAGCTGTGGTGTCCCTATTCATTTCTGGGGAGTTGGGCTAACTCTAAGGATTCCATGATTTGATGATTCTATGATTTATAACATAATATATAATGTTAAAGAAGAATTCTTCTTGGTCCAAGATGATCAAAAAGGATACAGTAATTAAGATTATATCTGCACGCACAAATTACAGAGCAAAGAGAAATAGAATCAAAATTATTTTGATCAAAATTTGGTCTCCCAATCACATACAAAATGATACATTGCTCCTTCATCATCCTTATACTGGGCATATCTGCACACTTTATTTCTGTCTAAACTAGAAGCCACAGATCAAAAGAAAATGCTAGATCAGATTGACAGTTGTTAAATCCCATCCAAATTATTGTGACATATTTCTTCCTGGCTACATGACTAGAGCCAGTAGTTCAAAGGCTGCATGTGCACTAGGTACTGCATTTAGGTGGACCATTCAGGTATTTAGTATAGGTCAGATGAATCCAAGCCCAAGAACTGTATTCTGACTGATCGCTTCCTGCAAGGGAGGCACCTTTTTACTTGACAGCTGCTGGAAATACACATTTGTCTAATTTTCACTGTTCTGAAATAAAAAAACTCCCCCTACAGTTTAATCTAATATTACAGAATTCCAGTTTTATAAATCATCTTAGCCAGAAATAAGCCAGAAAAGTCTTGTTTTTCTGCCTGCTATGTCTGAACAAGGAAAGTTTTATCAAGCCAAACCACACTGTGTGACTACTCCTTACATAGCTGTGGTTCTCACCCTGACATTTCATTTTTTCCATTTTTTGGGAGGGGAGTGGACAAGGTGCTCATTCCTCAGGAGCCCTCTGTTTGGGTTCCCGCCTGCTGCTGTGAGTTCCTAAGCTCCTCTGGGATTGTGCAGATGGGCCTTTGGTGGCTGCTGGCTTCTGCGACTGGCCTTTCAGCCTGTTATCTGCATTCTCTCTTCTACCATTGTCTTTCTAAGAGGATGTTTTATCACATAATCTAAAACTGGAATTTAAAAATAAAGAAACATAATGTTTGGAAAATAATTAGGATGCAATTCATAGTGATAACACATTTAGAGAATGGATGTTTATAATTTAAGCATTTATTTACCCTTCCAGTCTCAAGCCGTAGTGAGTGGCACCTATGAAAACACTGTTAGAACAAAAGGAAGCGGAGATGAGGTAGTACTTAAAAGCAGGAAAACTTTTGCAACTTTTTTTTCTTTGTCTCATCATAGAGACAAAGAAGACTTTCATCCTCACACACCCTGAGCTGTGTTTCTCAACCACACTTAGCTTCATCTTTCCATGTAAGTTCTGCTTGATTCGACATTACATACCAGCTGACAGATAAATGGTGAAAAGTACTAGCATTATATGGGATAAGAACACAGTCTGACTGTGGCTTTCTAATACTGCCATTGTGAAACCACACTTGGACTGAGGTTCTGAGGCTGAGGTTCTCAATGCCTTTTTTACATCTATCTTTAAAAGCCAGACCAGTTGTCCTCAGAGTACTCTACTCTCTGACCTGGAAGTCTTGGATGGGGAGCGAAACAAACCCCCCATGATTCAGGAGGAAATGGTCAGACCTACTACTCCACCTGGACTGCCACAAGTCAATGGGGCCAGATGAAATCCACCCGAGAGTACCGAGGGAGCTGGCGGAGGAGATAGCCAAGCCGCTTTCCATCATCTATTGGTGTTTCTGGTCAACTGGAGAGGTCCCAGAAGTCTGGAGACTTGCCAGTGTGACTCCCATCTATAAGAAGGGTCATAAGGAGGATCTGGGGAACTACAGGCCTGTCAGCCTGACCTCGGTGCCAGGGAAGGTTATGGAGCAGATTGTCCTGAGGGAGATCATGTGGCATTTGCAGGACAACTGGGGGATCAGGCCCAGCCAGCATGGGTTTGTGAAGGGCAGGTCCTGCTTGACCAACCGGATCTCCTTCTATGACCGAGTGACCCGTCTGGTGGATGAGCCAGCAGTGTGCCCAGTGTCCCCAGTGTGCCCAGGTGGCCAAGAAGGCTAATGGCATCCTGGCTTGTATCAGAAATAATGTTGCCAGTAGGAGCAGGGAAGTAATTGTTGCACTGTCCTTAGCACTGGTGAGGCCCCACCTCGAGTACTGTGTCCAGTTTTGGGCCCCTCATTCCAAGAAAGACATTGAGGCTCTGGAGCGTGTACAGAGGAGGGCAACGAAGCTGGTGAGGGGTCTGGAGCACAGGCCTTATGAGGAGCAGCTGAGGGAGCTGGGATTGTTCAGTCTGGAGAAGAGGAGGCTCAGGGGAGACCTTGTTGCTCTCTGTAACTACCTGAAGGGAGGTTGTAGTGAGCTGGGGGTCAGCCTCTTCTCTCTTGTAACTAGTGACAGGATGAGGGGGAATGGCCTCAAGTTGCGCCAGGGGAGATTTAGGCTGAACATTAGGAAATTCTACTTTTCTGAAAGAGTGGTCAGGCGCTGGAATGGACTGCCCAGGGAGGTGGTTAAGTCACCGTCCCTGGAGGTGTTCAAGAAACATTTAGATATATGGGTTATTGGTGGTAGGTGGATGGTTGGACTGGATGATCTTGTAGGTCTTTTCCAACCTAGCTAATTCTATGATTCTATGATTCTATGATTCTATGATTCTATGACACTGACAGTCTGATTAAAGCCAAGTGTTTAATTTTTTTTCTAGAGCTAGCATATTCTGGCACAAACAGCAGGTACCTCAGTTGCTTCTACTACTTCTAAAATAAGACAAATTTCATTAATACAATATAAGTTCAGAAACTATAACACCGAAGAAGTGTTTTGTCTTCAGATTAATGGGGAGGCCAGCAAGCAGATTATAAATAGGCAAAGAGAGGAATCTCACTTTACCGACTTTAGCCCAAGATTCCCTGAGAGAGAAAAAAGAGAAACTGTAATTTATTCTGTCACAGTTCTGTGATTTCTAACTAACACAGGGCAACCTTCAGTCGTAGCAATGTTTGTTACTGAAATTACTAGACTCTCTCTTTTATAATGCCCTGCTCCCCAGGTCACCAGCTACTTAGCAAGACAGTACCTTCAAATACTCCTTGGTTTCTTTTTACTACCTAAGCTTGCAAACAATCCTGCAGCATCTGTAATTCTTTGACCACCAGGAATCTGTTAAGTGAGATTAAATCCAACAATGATGAAACTGCTGCTGTTTCAATCAGCAAATGGAAAATGTGTATGAAAACAGATTACTAATAGAATTTCCCTCTATGTCCTTGCTAACTCGACTCAAAATAGCTAATCACACAAATGCAAGACCTAACTCTCCTGTAGTGCAATAAAGTCCAGCAATGGCCATTTGACTTGCCTTTAAAGCAAAAACTCTAGTCAGATTGATGATTTGTCTTCTGAAACGAGCATGCATCATCAGACCTAGTTAATCAAGAGACCAAATCTTTAGTTATTCTTACTTGATAATGTCTGCACGAGTCACAGTCTCTGAAAGGTTTCACTACTTTCACCAAATATCTAAATATCAATTACTTACCTTGGACAGCAGTGAAGTGGCTGACCTCCCCTGCCACCGTGCAAAGCAATATCAGCTAAACTGTACTACCTGCCTGAAATCCAGGAGTTTCTCACCACCAGCAGCACCAGAGGAGGTGTTGGCTCTGAGTACTTTGGCACCATCAGCACTGGAAGCCATTTGATTGCTGGCAGGTTCTGAACAAGTTGTTAGTACTAGGGGATTATCATGCCAGTCCTGTTTTACTGCCTTTTTGTTCTGAGCAGCGATCTAAAACCATAGAACTTGCTGGGGTGAAAGTGTTACTCTCCTTAATTAATAAAGAAATTATTCTCCTAAACTTTGAAAGGGATTACAAGCAGCAATCCTCCAGTATATCTTAAAACTTTCTTGATTGTCCCGCATGGTAAGAGATTAATTGTTAGCCTACTAACCTATGTGTACGTAGCACAGATTACAACAGCAACACCATGGCCAGCCTAGGATCTGCCTGTGTGCCTCCTTTTATTTATCATCCAACTTTATTGAGTAACACAGGATGCCTAGATCTGACTAAACATGGTCATTTGCTCCACAGCAAATATGCAGGAGTTCCATGGTTACATTGGTCTTCACAGATACAGATATCCCTGGAAAATCCAATCATCCCTGTGGAACACTATCACTTCAAAGAAACAACTCATAAAAACAGCACAAATTCTTCCTGAAAAAGGTTCGGCACCAACATTCAGTTTACTCAAATTATATCTTCCAGGCTCAAGTCGTGAGAACACCACCAAACAGAACTACTCCAGCTGCAACTTCAGCCATATCCTTTTGAATCACAGAGGAACCCTCAGCAGTCTGAAGGCAATTCTGAGGGGAACTGTAAGAACCATGGGTATAAGAGCTACTTAACAGCCTGACAGCTTGCTCTATTCATTTTAGAGCTTGCCTGGTGTTGCCAAGGACTGATATTGTTTCTCAAAACTCTCTATAAAAGCTCGACAGGCAATTTCCAAGCTCTCTCACACCTTGAGTTTCCAGTCCCTAACTGGAGACTGAGTAACAATGAGAAGTCACTTCCCTAATAGACCCAAGGTAGAAGAGGAACCATCTACAGAACCTCAAGGGGAAGAAATTCTAGCTCTACTTCTGTTGCACAGGCACTTTGGAGTCTCTCATTTCCAAATATTTGTTCTTCCCTTTGTTTGTAAGCAGTCCAAAATCTATCTGTATATGGTGATTCTCACAGTTGTGATGACAGCACCAAACCGGGCAGAGTAATACACCAGAGAGACTGCTTCAGTGCATTTGTAAATTAAACAGACACAGTGCTGCACCTCACATGTATTATCAATTTATTTCCAATATTCATTTTGAGTTAGTCATACAGAAAAACTGCCTCAGAGCTTCATGCAACAGGAAAGCAGCTTTGTACTGAAAGCCCTCATCTGCAAGCTATTCCAGCAAGTGCATTCCTTCCTTTCTGTGGCACTTGTCTAGATGATCTTGGAGGTCTTTTCCAACCTTAATGATTCTATGATTCTATAGTTACTGCCTCTGTGTCTGCATCTGCTGAATTTTATAAATACAGAAAACAGTCCTAGTATAGCATAGTATAGCATAGCATTCTAGTATAGCATAGTATAGCAAAACCTATGCTATGCCTGGACACATTTTTCATAATGGTAACAGAGGGGTTGTTGTGGATCACATGCTCAAGAAACAGGAAGGTAAGCTCAGTTTTGCTAGAGACCATTGAAAGTAGTATAAATAGTGAGTTTCATTTCTTTTTATGGATAAAGGAAAATCCAAAGCTGAACTCAAAATCAGAAAGAAAAGGATCTGTACAAGCATGAGAACAGACAGTGAAAAAGCGTGTGACCCAACCTGAACTGACGGATTAGAGTACTTTGGGTCGCAGAAACCAAAGTAAGTAAAATACTATTTTAAAACAAGCTCATTCTGTGATGAAGTAGTTCAAAGTGTGTTTGTCCAAATAGATATATATCATCTTAACCAGAACGCAGTGTAAACATACCTGATGAGACACTATGTGGTTCGTGCTAATCGTTAGGAAACTTGTAACTAGTCTGAATAATGATAAAGTCATTCAGCTTACAGAATGTGGCACTTTGTTCCTGGTGCCTATAGGTCTGCTATGACTGCTAGTGGCCAGTTTTCAAAAAGGGAGTGGCAAGTAACTTCTGGCACAAAATCATCCCAAATTACTCTTCCAAAGGTGTCACTTTAGAAGAAAAAATATCTGTCCAAATTATAAGATACAGCTGGAAATTCCCAAAAGTTGTGTATAACTTGGATGCAGTGCATATTTGAACATCAGTAAATAAATATGTTGGTGCCTGGGTGTGCTCATTTTACACATGATCTTGAGAATGCCAGTAACTTTCTGAAGAATTAACTGATTTCTGTAAAATGCATCAAGATCCACTCTAGAAAAGGGTGAGCTTTAAGTAAAATCAATCATGAGAGGAGAAGAGTAGACTGAAGAGAGACACAATGTGTGTTTTTGCTTTCTTTTGCTGTCAATGAACACTTGTGTGTTAGTTATGCAACTGGTGACAAATGGAAAAAAAATAATTTCCATTTTTTTTCTAAAAAAATATTTAGTATATAATTTAAAGGAGAGTGCTAACGGTGTTTTTTTTTAAAGACATTTTGATTATACTTCTGGGGCAGAATTGCTGTTTGTACTTACTTTGCAACTCCTAACACCGAAACTCTTGCCTAACACATTCACATATAGGATAGAGTTCATTATATTTTTTTTATTTTTAATTAAGTTTTCCGAAAACTATAAAAGTAAATAAACTTTTCAGGTCTTTGTTAATCATTTTGGATTAATCACATGAGCAACCAGCTACCACCATATCAGCGTAATCCTTCAGCGAATACTTGCACATGAAAATGGGTCAGAATATCCACTCAGAGAAATAATACTCTTTCTTGTATGTTTATTTCAACATAGTTATGTACTTATATGGAATTGTTAAACTAATCATATTTTTTGCCAAACTGCCTATAACATAATCCACCTACAACTCACTAACTTCAAAAGGAAAATTAAACATTTTTCTGTTGTTAAACTTTTTTCTATGGGTTTGAGCTTCTGAAGCCAGAAGGTCACTTGGATTATGTATACAATGCTAGTAGTTGCATTCCTTAACTCTACAAAATGCCATGAAGCTTGCTATTTTCCAAAATAGCTTTGCAAACAATGACAATTACTACCCAGACATTTTCAAACACAGCAGGTTGTTGGCTTAGGCAGTGATGGAAACCCTAAAAAAAAAGATAAATATTTTGAAATGCACTGTAAATCAAATTTGTGCACTGGACTAGGAATGGATTATCAGCCTCTAAACAGTAGAAGATGTTTTCATTTGAGGGGCTTTTTCCATACTTATTTACTAGAAATGATTTTAAATAGTGTATTTGTAAGTTTTTTCTAGCCTCTCAAGGTTTTCAGCAGTATCATTGTAATAAATACTCTGATTAGTTATACATACTTTATCCATTGCATTTACTGGTGTCCAAGAATTCACTGTTTCTCAATATTTTAATAAAAAGTACATTTTTTAGATTAAAAATTGATGGGAACAATGCTACGTCGGTTTCAAGCTGCTCTGCAAGTATGTATAGCAGATGTATCAGCAGTCTCAACTGAGCAAATTTCTAGGATGTAATTAACTGAGTCCTTGACTAAGAATGAGCCTGTTTGTGAGGCAGATTATTACATTGTGACATACAATATTCTGACACACTGTGATACCAAGACAAAGAAGAGCACTTCATATCCTTCATTTCAGCAGGAAAGTAAGAGCAAGAACAAAAGACAGCCCAGCAGAGAATTCATACAATTGACTGTTCAAGTAGTTTTGATGAGATACAATACTGAGGCAACATCAGGAAGATCAAGTCACTGGTATCACGTACGTTGATAACCCTGAAGGTAATGCTTCCTATTTATTTCCATGGAAACTACAACATATACAAAGAGCACAGAAACACTGGTAGAGGAAATTCTCAGCTACACCTTATTTTTTAAAATAGTCACCACTATTAGCTATGTATTTTTGTCTGCTATGAACAAGAGCATGCACGCCATGCTTGTAAGGATCTGCAACAGCAGAAGTAACTCACAGTTTCAGAGCTGCTAAAATGGTGGTGTTTCTATGAATGTGTTACCCATGCAGTCCATCTTTCACTGGCCCAAATGGATCAAAGTCAGAAGGTGCCAAATTCAGACTGTATGGTGGGTGTGGCACGGCAGTCCAACCAAGATTGGTAGTGTGCTCCAGCATCTTCAAGCAGGTATAGGGCCTTGTGTTATCGGATTGCAAGAGAACGGTTGTCTTATTCTCTGGCCTGAAGTTTGAGCCTTCAGCTAAGTCAGTGTTGAGGTGCCATGGTCAGAGTTGATGGTTTGTCCAGGTGCATGGAAATTGAGAAAGATCACTTCCATCCCAAAAGACAGTGTACATCACTTTACCCACTGAGGGCTGTGTCTTGAACTTTTTCTTTGATGGAGAATTCATGTCACTCCTCCATGGACTACCCCTTTTTTGCTCAGGCTTGGAGTTGTGACACTACATCTCATCACCACTAATGATATGATCAAGGAAACTGCCACCTTAAGCATCTGTCATGGTTTTATAATTTTTGTTATCAGTATTCCACATCATAACATCATGTAGTGCACTGAGAGTTAAACAGTTAATGCCCCAGTTCTGTGGACTGTCAGTAACTCCTGGTATACCTTTCTCAGAAGAGAAGAAGAACTACATCTCCCAGAAGACTTTCACTGTTTCATTTCCATTTTCTGTTTAGAGGGAAAGATAAAACTGCTCACGAGTCGTGAGACGGTTCCCTTCTTTTACTGCTCATCTCTGCTGTGTGTGCTCCCTAACTGTCTCACCTTCAGTGTTAGAGTAAAGCCTTTGGTTTTGGACACTTTCTCTCATTTTATTTGATTTATTAGCATGAATTCCAATTATATTGTATTATATTGTGTTGTCTTGCATTCCACTGTCATATTTAGTAAGTTAGTTTTCTCTGATTATCTCATTGATGCTGTTTTGCTTTTAGGCCCATCTCAGGGCATGGGTCCGTGGGTTCCCCCACCCCATGTGGGGGTTCATTAGGTCTGGAAAGATTTGCATATGGTGTTCTTTCTGTTCCTGTGTGAGTATTTTTGGGACCTGCCTGGCATAAATTTGGGGATATTCCAACATTGCCAGCATCGTTTCCAATGCATTGAAGCTGGTATTCAGCTCCACATACAGTTCCCTGGTTGTAATTGGTCAATTTGCATGGATTTTCTGATCAAATCACTCTTCATGTTGTGCTGTGACAGCTGTGGATGTCTGTCTGGAACATGGCTCATCTTTCAAGTTGCTGTCACCACTGCTGAAACGCACCACCCACCACCTCACTGTGCTCACATTCACTGTCTGGTCTCCATAAACATACACAAGCATCGATGAATGTCAGTGGGTGCCATTTTTTCCTGCATGAATAGAATAGAATGGAGGAATTCAATGACACACTTTTGCTCCATACGCACTTCCATGTCAGACACCATTTTGTCAGACTGCCCGTCTGCTGCCATCTGTCCCATGGCAACAATATGTATTGGGATACTGGTGGGAAGGTTCAGCCGCTGCTGCTGTACCACCACCATCTGCCTCTGATGTTGTGTGCCAACATAATAAAATAGGAGGCATCACTTTCAGAGCAGACCTCATATGTGCACCGAAAGCTGATTATGGATTATCAGGTTTCTGACTTTGTGCCTGATTCATATTTTGTGGGAGAGCAAGAGAGGATGATGACAACATTACCTTTGTACTTTCCAGAAGTTCAGGATCACTGGCCGCCTTCATGGAAGAAGGAATATGTGAGAAAGGATGCTGCTGCATAGCTGTTGAGACTTAGCACATTAATATAAAGGTGGCATTGCATCTCTTTCCTAACTGATCAGAGGTGTTATAGATGAGAGTGTGGGCAGAATATCTGTGGGCTCTTGCAGTTTTCATCTTGAGGACAGTCCCTTGAAATGACTGAGTAGGAAGTAGAATCTCACTATGTCAGGTCATTATTTTTATGAAATGGGGGAAAAGCTTAAAATTTGATAAACAGTTGCACTCACAGAGGAAGATAACTGGCACTTATTAAAAAGTGTACATTCTCAGCCAGAATAGTACATTATGATTCTATGATTTATCCTACCAGCCCTTGTAATTTTATAACATCTGATGATATTTGTTTTCTACTGAAAGACTTCTGCAATGACTTGAATCTAGCTGTTGAGTTTTCAGCTTCTCCTTTCACCCTTAAAAAAGTATTTTTCTTTCGGCTCCTAACACTAGAGGAGAAAAAATGTGATACAAGTAAAACACAAAGCTTAAAAAAAGACTAATAAGAGAACAATAACTCAGAGTTTTGATTTTGCATTGGTGTTTGGCTGTTGCTTCTTTTTCCCCCAAGGGCACTTTCATAATTTATTTTGAGCATTAAAGCTCACTATTCTTTTTCTGGACTGCATGGTTTTCTGAATTTCCACACATGAAGTCCATGTATGCACGAGCCTTTACAAGTAAACTCCAAGAGGAGCATGAATTTTATGAAAATAAGCATAAGCTACTGAATACACACAGTATGTAATAAGGAAAAGACATGAAAAAGTCAAGATGGCATTTTACACTTAACCACAGCACTCCATTTGCACAACTTCAGACACCTTATGCAAGGTGTCTGCTTTCACAATTAACCTGTTCAAACCACAGAGGGATGAACAAAATTTCAGTCCGAAGTTTATCAAAACTTGTTCCCAGTCTCTTACCCCTTTTTGGATTTTTTGTTTTACTTTTTAAAATGTCAGATTGTTAACAAGGAACATACCTCCTGGCAGATCTTTGGGATCCTGATGGCCAGCTGAGAGTCAATATACACTCTAAGTGTTTGTCAACTCAGCAGAACTACATGAGACTCACTGAGCATCTGGCACTGGAGAACACTGCTGTCTTTATGGCAGGCATGTTTATGGACATCATTTTTGCAACTGCTACTTTTTGAGCTCATTTGCAGTTTGCTCATCTTCTATATGCAGCATAACCAATTAGAAAAGGCTGTCCTAAGAGGTACAGAATTCAGCACACTGCTGTGAGTAATACAGAGTCAGGGCTTCCCCCTTGTAACAGTGCATGTAGGAGTTCACTGGAGTGTTCACACTGACCATGGGTCTCTGCAGTACCTGTGTGCGCTCTCCACAGCATTTCACATAGACCACCTCTCCATCCTGAGACTTGAACTTCTGAAAGGGAATCCCCTTGCCCTCTCCCAGCACCAAGCTTTTTTGAGGGTCTCATACACTCTGCACCTACCCACAGGAGCAATTTCTTCACTGTCATAGAGACACCTCTGGACAGGGCCCGAGGTCTGCACTAATTAATCCAACCCTTGCTCCCACCGCCATCCTAGGATCCCCTCTCAGCCCCTCACTTGCTGTGAGCTCCCCTATGCTCTCTCATGCCTCTTCCCCTCTTCTAGCCTGCTGTCCTTGAGGACTACCTCACTACTCAGCCCCACCAGTGAGCATATCCCAGAGAAGCGCCACACACTGGCTCCTACAACCCCACCAGCCCACCTTTCACCTCAGTTTAGGCCTGTGTGCTCACACATAGGGACTTCTCATTGGGAGTCATGTGGCTGCTTGCCACAGTGGCCCCTTCACTTGCCGGGTGAGGCAGCGCTTGCTGCCAGTGCAGCTGCCCAACCTGCCCCAGGTGGCTGGGGAGAGCCATGGGCTCTCTTCACCCAATGCCACTCCCCAGACCTGGGACTTCTTGTCTTGAAGCTGACCCACATCCAGCTCTTGGCCTTGGTTGGGTGCCTGGCCACTGTCAGAGGAGACCCGTTACACCAGGCATCTCAGCTCTCCATATGCACTGGCTATGGCCCTGGCAGTGCTTCCAAAAAAGGCTGAGGGGCATCTCAGTGGGCAGGAAAGCTACTTGCCACCAGCTGAATTTGACAGATGCTCACTCTAGCATTGCTGTCCCTTCATGCCTGAAGCCACATTCACCAGTTCTGCCCATCTTCTGCTCACAGCATGGAATCTGCGTTTTGATCATACTGAGGGGAAATGGGCCACAGAGCAGTTTTCTATCTAAAGGAGAGAGGGAGTGTAGGGAAGAGCCCAAAGTCATGAGGCCACAAACCCATAGCTCTCCAGAGTTTTTTGTACATTACAATTTGTGATCAGCATGTTTGCAAGAACAGGCATAAAGAGCACAGCAACTTATCTTGAGGAGGAATACACTGTAGAAAGATGTTAATGTCTTAACACATGAGATCTTTATAAGGCGGATTAGGACAAAAAAGTTTTTGAAAATGCATCATAAGATAATTCAGGCCATGGCCATTTAGCATTATAAACAGTTTTACTGATGACTACAAGAATTAATAGGTTGAGCTAACCTCTTATGCCTGACTAGAAATCCCAAAACAGGCTACTGTCTTGTCCTTGTATTTTGCTTTTGTGGCTGGTACAAAATGCAACTTGAAGTCTTTTTGCTTTTTATTTAAATACGCTGGCTTGTTCTCTATTTCACAAGATTCTGAGCAAGCTGTGGTTAATTGATATGTGTAATTTATAGTTGTCATACTTCCCTTCCTCCACAGAAACTCAGTTACCAGCAGCATTCTTGATAAAATGTTTGTGAAGGATAATACATTTGAAGTCAAGTGTTATCTGCTAATTGACAGGATGGTTTCAACAATGTAACTTTATCTTAGGTAAATAAACTTCTAAGAAAGCTTTGAGCCACAAAGGGCAAATGAGATGTTTGAGATTCCTTTTTGCTGCAGAGGGTCTTGTTTTGATAGTGCATTTCAATAGCAAAGGCTAAATGTGAAAGAGAATCTAAGAGACAAAAGAGAGACTCGGTTCCCTCTATTTATATTTGTTCTTGACTCAGGATCTTGAGGGGGGTCTTTAATTATTGTTGTTGAAAATTTGAAAATTAAAATGTATCTCTTATTTGAAAACAAATAATAACATTTTACTGGCTCTAGTGTTTTTTCTTTAGATTTTTGTTTAGGTTTCAATGTTAATTTTTACTCATTAACACAAAATTCACAAAGCAGACAAAAATTAGGGTTTTTAACATGCAATACAGTGTTAAATTAAAATATCAGATCAAAGGTAGCAGTTCTACACACTGACTGTGAGACTCCACAGTCACGAGAGAAAACAGTGAGAAAGATGTGGCACAGTCCCAGGGGAATAAGAGGATGGAGGCAAGAGAAGTTTGGGCCCAGTGTGCAGAGGCTGAGCAATGAAAGAGCCAGCCCTGGAAACAGACTGCAGACTTGTCAAATACACATAGCTACTGTTCATATCAGGCCCTGACTCTGTCTCTGATCAAGGACAATAGAATGCATTGACCTTATTAAGTGCACTGTACTTCTGTACAATGATTTGCTTTGAAAGCATAGTTGACCTTTAAGCATCCGTGGTAATAAGAACTTAAAATTCACTGTCAATTTAACTTTGTCTCCTGAAATTCCAGCTAAGTCTAGAGTCTATATGCTTCCACAAAGATATAACTGGAAGACACTCCCACACAAGGAGAACCATTACCTCAACTTACTTGAACATGAAGTATTACTCAATACAAATCTGTCTTCAGGGGAAGACAGATTTTCAGTCCTACACACAAGACTGATTCTCATTACAAAATATAAATAATATTATGATAGGATTTCAAACAATATGAAAAATGATTTTGTTATGTTATAAACATTGTAAAAATGCATGTACAGCTCTAAAGAGTTTGATGTGAAAAGGTGGATGAGGAGGGAGGAGAGAGTTAAAAAGACTGCACTGACTGTGAAGTGTTTAGCTTTGAAGAAATTCAGTTTCTAAGAGCCATGTCTTAGCCCTTACCAGCCAAGCCAAATCTGATCCCTCTGGGTGGTCATAGCAACCAAAGCCTGGAGCTCTTTCTGGCTGAGCATTCACTTCTAGCTTCCAAAACACTTCCTTTGCTATCTGGAGCTGTGATCTGATGGATCCATTCCAAACTGGATTACTAAAGAAGAGAGGTTATTTATTAAGCGATCATAATATGTCTTCTCTGAAAAGGTCTTACAGCTTATAAAGATGGCGTTTTCTCACACTTACTGCAGAAATGCATGCTTATATCCTTTCAAGGTCATATTTCAGTTATTCAGGCAGCTATACAACCTGTGATGAGCATGAACTGTCTGTTCCATAGCCTATCAAGCTCAACACAAATGTCAGTCACATGCAGAAACAGACAAAAATAAATGATGTGTTGTGCTTAGGTGATACACCACCTTAAGGGATGCAGTATATTTAAATGCACACCGTGCTCCATTCTGAGTGGCTCTGTTTCCTAAACTGGACATAACTCCCCCTTCAGCTGGGCCAAATATACTTGGGAAGCTACCAAGTCCCTAGAGCTGTAGTGAACCTTGTTATGTAGCCGACTCAGCCCTTATAAATCCATTTGGGATTCCATCCTGATTACTGCATGCAAATACTCTTACACCATTCTGTCTAGGGCAAAGATTGGAGGGACCACACAGAAGAAACAATCCATCCTTTCCACCTCATTGTTGTTTGTGGTGAAGGGAAGGCAGCCAAATAGGGTGTCACTTCTCGCAGAACGACAGCCTCAGCTTAGTAATGGCCTTCTCTTAAGACTCTCAGATTGATGACTGACTGACTCCAGATGAGACTCAGAGGACTCATCCAAAGACTTCTGCAGTAAAAGTCCACAAGAGTCCTGGATCTTAGTTCCCAGTAATAAAAAACAATTTTAAAAGTCAGCAAAACAATCAAGGCCTGTTCAGCATTCAAGAGAGGGTATTTAAGAAGTCTTTCTAAGAGATCAAATACAATTAGGGATTTTATTAACGAAGGAACAGTTGTGGGAGATAGAAGGGAAATGAGAGGAAGGATAAGCAGAATCTCAGGTAAAAACAGTATCCAATGAAAGATAGCCTCTACAAGAAATAAAATAAAATAAAATAAAATAAAATAAAATAAAATAAAATAAAATAAAATAAAATAAAATAAAATAAAATGAGTGTAACGGAGAATTGTAATACCAGGATTGGCTCTAAAAGGAAGTTCTGGATGTAGAAGAGTGCATTTAAGAAGACTGAAGGGAGTTTTGTGTGCTAGGAACTATGCAGTTAGCTTAGGTGATGTTAGGTATATAGTAGCAGAAGGAGGAAAAGAGAGGGAAACACAAGAGCGTATGTTTCAGTGTATGAAGCTTCTTCTTGTAATCCAAAACACAATTGCTCCAGGAGGAAAGAATACTGAAAACTGAACAACAGAGGGAAGACTATCAGGTAATAATCTGTAGTGTGAATGGACATGGGAGGTGTCAACCAAGTTTTGGAATCACAGAGGAAAGTGTTACTACGCCAAATTATTTATTTATGAACTGAAAGGCAATAATAATACTTGATAGTAGATAGAAATATTGGTACCTTCAAAATGTGCAGTTGTGTTTTGAATCCTCATTAGTAAACAGAATAAAAAAACCCAAAAAACTAAGATTATCAAATGCCTTGTCAAAATATTTATGCTTCTACAGGACTTTATCACAGATTTCAATACAGGATATTCTAACTGCATCACGTAAGAAAAAGAAGCATCTCTCAGCAACGACCTAAGCACCAACTCTTCTGAAATGACTTTGTTTCTTCTATTTATGGTATTCGATAAACTTCAGATAAAACCTTAAAAGCTCAATGCAAGAAGGACACTTTATTGTTATTGTTGACTGACTGGTAATGAAATAATTCCAAGAAGTACAGGATATTTTGCTGCCATTAATCTCATTCTTGATCTACATTTATTGCTTAGGCTAAAACATTATTTAATAATGTACACAATCATATTCTTGACGTTTCTTTTTCCTTACTCTTTTGCTTATGTATGACAAACTGCTGAATGACAGAATTCTGACATAACGCATAGATGTTACTTGAAAGAAAATATCTCATATATATATTTTGATGCATCTGATGAAGCAAACATTAAGCATACAGAGCAGTAGCAACTGCAAGTCAGACAACTGTACCATGGGTATCATTCTTAAAAGCTGCAGTTTTATTTTACTAAATTGTCTATGTTAAAAACAAAACTGTGCCTCGTGTGGAATTTCACTGCATCAAGTGTTACAATATTTTTGTTTTCATTAAAAGCAGAAGATTGCATGTACAACAAGTGTTAAGAAACATGACAATAAATTAGAATATAATTTACAAAAAGCAAAAAAAAATAATAATAAAGTAACAGTGTACCACATTAATACTGAGTATAAAATAATAAGCAACTAATCACAATAATACAAAGGTAATTTCAGTCTGTATTATTAAGGATATCTATGTAACATTCACTCCATTACAAAGTTCCTAACAAAATGGCCTATTTTGGGGTGTACACACCTTAAGGGGTTTATCTGTAGATTTTTCTTTGTTTTGATCTTCTTCAGCTGATAGCATTGCTCAGTGGAAGTACTGGCACCAGACTGATTTCTGCATTTAATATTCTACTATTTGATTCTAGGCTTGTCATATTTATAGCCTACACAAATAGTCCTATTGTCACTATTTAGGAATATAACACTATTTAGCTTAGATTATGTAGTTGGCTACAGCGTAGCAGCAGCAATGAACTGTGCTGTGGAAACCAATTATTTTTCTTTGAATTAGTCTGAAGTGTTGCTTAGTTTGTAAATCCACATACATTCTGTTTTGTTCCCTTTAACAATACAATTCAATGTTGCTCCAGGGAGTTCTTTAAATTCCAGCCTCAGTGCTGTTACATTGAGTAAACATGGGACTCCCTAGTGTTCTAGCACCAGTAAGAGAGCAAAATGTGTCTTTGGAAACACGCCTTCCCATTTTCATGTCCTAGGTGAGGTAAAAAAAGCATATAAAAAACCCTTTTCTTGTTATCTGAAAAGACACATCTGATAAACACAATCATGCCCTGGAGAAAACCGGACCCTGATACAGAGAGGCCTCTTGCTTAGAGAATGCCATAGCAATGCCTTTCTCTTTTACTGTATTTTTGACTTAACCAGGGCATGCTAGCACCAAGGTGTTTTGTCAAAAGAACATAGAAAGTTGATTCACTTAACTGAGAAGGACTACAAACTGCCCCTGATCCATATGTGCAACTCCCAAAGGCTGTTTACTGGTGTCAGTTTTAACAGGAGTTGTTTACATAGTGATGAGAGCAGCAGATAAGCATACATGAATAAAGGCAAGCCGACTGAAAATGAGTTTCATTGGTCACAGGCATAACAAAATGAAAATACTGGCAAGAGGTAGCAGATGACAAAAATTTGATGCTCATGAATATGTGGATTATGCAAAACCCCACTGAGAGATTGTCAGTATATTAGGGGGATTTCATAGTACGAGTCATCTTAATAATATCTAGTTTCCCATGTTAATTCACATTAGTAAATATTGTGCAACACATTTGACTTGTTATTGGTAAAATACACTGATACACTTCACTCTCATATTTTGAAACTATTTTTCACTGAAAAGTGTACTTTTTTTAAAAAGTGCTATTTGAGTTAGAATTTGTAACACATTATTGTTCACATAATTTTAATTGCACTACAACAAAGGAGGCATAGTTGGACACAAAAAGCACATTCATCAAGTACCTGCTGCAAATTGCAAGTGTTCAAGTACAATATATTAATATAAACAAGTACCCACTTTTCTTATCTCCTTGTTGAGTCTAACTGAGAAGTGAAGGGGAAGAAGAGTATGACATTATGCTTTTTTAATCGTATATTCTTGAATATGAATTGCCTAAGTAGCTTGGTTTCACATTTAAAAATGCAAGGTAATTGGTTAGCATTAAAATTATGTTTATATGACGTAAGTGGAGTATGGCAGCAGAACAGTTGGAATAGTTAGAATCATATGGAATCTAGCTAATAATCCAGAGACAGGATCTTCTTCCAGTCTCATACTGAAAGCTGCCTCAATTTTTAAATATGATCCAGCTTGAAATGTGTACTTGGCCATTCAGGTCAAGGTAGCCAGACTCATTTCTAGCCACCCCTTTTCCAGTGTGCCTTACCCCTAATAGCCTGGCATGTATCCCGGCTCAAGCACATTCCTGACTTCTCATTTGAACAAAATCTATATATCCCCACAAGTCTTTGGTTGTAACCTTGTCTACTATGATATGGTCTCCTGAACTGCAGACTCACGTATTCTTCCTCATAAACATACCCTTCCATTATGGTATCAAAGAAGGGAACATCTGGAATCCATTTAACTTTCAGCTTTGCAAAGGATCATTGTTATTACACAGTAGGCTTATCTTTTGCACTGATATTTCTTGGTCTTGGAGAATCTAAAGTAACGTATAAAAGAGATCTGGATGCCCACTAAGTTGTTTCTTCTTTGTGGATAGTGATGTAAACAAAAGTGTGCTGGAGTCAAAGTCCTAAATTCTAAGCACGCTGTACAGTAGTAGTGAAAGAGCTGGCAATACAGTCTTCACCACTATTGGAGTCTGCCTTCCCCATGGAAATGAAATATGTTCCCTTTTAGTGGACATCTCGGTTTCGCTTGTGCAATGGTAAGATGGGTATAAAACTGCAACACAGATTTCATTTCATTTCATAGCACACTTGTACTTCATGCACCACTGCAATAACTGTTGCACCTTTTAAAATAAAGTCCCTCATGGTTGTTCTACTGAGTATAGCTTTATATGCGACTCACAGCAGTGTTCAGAAAATATGGATTACTCCAAAAGGAATTAGGTGGAATGAAGGAAAAATACATATTTTTTAAAAAATTTCTGCTCCTTAAATAATATTTCCAAACTCATTCTATAATTTAAATTGTGGTGCTGTGTCATGAGATAAAATAGTTTTCATTTTTAAGCTAAGACTTAACATTTTTTTGATTCTTCTTTACTTCCATAGTAGACCAAGTCATAACAGCTACATTTTAAACAGTTTTAAATACAAATGGATTCAGTGTCATTGCTAAGTCCATAATAAAAATTATTTTAATGGTCCAAGGAGGTAAACAGACTATTGGATTTAGTCAAAAGAACACAAATGTTCCACAGTAAGCTATTCTATATGTGTTATGTGGATCTTTCCAATTTGGCATGCCCTCCTTATACTGTGTCCAGCACTTTGGATGAATAAATCCCACTTCACAGAAGTTAAAATAATATTGAAATCCTGTCAGCTGGGGCTGACCAGTGGTTACGTTTTCCACAGGGTAATGCATTTCCAAGGACGTCAATCTAATTCCGCTGTGTGGCTCTCTTCAATAGACGCTCTTCCACAATGACAATAACAAGGCACATTCTCATGCTTTCTGTGGGTCAGTGTCCTTGGCAGGTCTTGCAGCACATCTGTCTGAAGTATGCACGACTGCAGAACTTGAACTTCAGCACCAGTGGGCAATATGCCACTTTGTTCACATCTTTGCACTCTAATAATTAAAGGTATTAAAGATTAAAAAAAAATAAGAAATAAAGAAAATTTGAGATTTAACACATCCGTGCTCTATCCATCCACCCTGCTATACTTATCCATCATAGTGCACAAAGACATGTATTTTATAAAGCCATAAAAGTTTGCAGAGCTTATCTCCCAGGCATTTAGAAGTGTACCCACTTTGTCTTGAAAGAATTACCATTTATTGGGATAAATGAACATTTTAGACAGATAGGAAATATGAGTCATTTTTCTTACAACACTTTTACAGCTTCTTTCTCAGGACTTACTTTATTCATCCTTCAGAGGTTATCCAAACTCTAATGTGATTTGCAATATTTGGTACCATGCCTGTGCATTCGTAAGAAGCCTTGAAATAGTATATGCATAGCAGTGAACAGGGATGGGGAAAACAAAGAATGTTATGAATAATGACACAAACAGTGTGAGTTCAGTGACTTCACTGAATTTTGGATTATACTCTAGGTTTGGTTCCATTCATCCACACTTTCTTTTATGCAAGAGAAAAAGTCACTTTAATGCCTATAACAGACATAGAAGAGCTTTTCGTCATACTTCCATTTTCCCTGTAAGCTGGGCTTACTGCCTCAGCAGCTACACTGGCAGTTAACTTTCCCAGAAAGAGAAGAATTCTGTCTGCCACATGGAGGTAGGATTCCTGCATTTCCATCCTACACAAGTTATATGTAAAGTGACTTGTTGGTGTACATTACATGAGCATTACTGGAATATACCATGCTTCTCCTTTGGCACAATTTCCTTTCTGCAGAAAGAAGGTGGTAACAGGGAACAGAATGGTTTGGTCTATGTTCAGTTCTTACTCTAGCTGGAGATGCGGCATAATCTGAGAGCTCTATGGTACACTTGGTACACTCAGGTTATACAGCTGAGATGTTGCTACTGGAGATTTGCTTTACACTGCAGTAAACGTGGCAGAAGTCTGATAAAGGATTTAAATCTCCAGTTAAAAGCATGTGCACACTGTCTTCCCGGCAGACTTTGGCAAAGAGCTTTGCTTCATAGGTAGGAAGATGGAAGAGATGTATAATGAGAAAGAGCAAAACCCTCAAGTTTATGTTGCAAAAATGATGTGGGAAGAATGAAATTAGATGAACTTCTCACAAAATAATTTATTTCAAAAGATTCTGTAAGGTTGCATTTGATACTAGTTTCCCTTAGCAACATTTCTCAAATTACAACAGCTCTGAAGACGTGAATAAAAAGGAGAGGACCTAGCAGTATTTTAACCATTATCATGTTTTGTACTGATTTAGTACCTAGAAGTGAAGACTGGGGGCCAGGATTCTGTTGTTCCAAGGCCTAACAGAACAAAAGTCCTTGATTCCCAGGTGTCTGCAAGCAAAGTATGAAAGAGACAACAGACAAACACACCAAATAGGTAGGAAAAACAAGAAGTAGTAATGTAACAAACCCAATAAGGATGTACAGTCCTTCAGTTATTCCTATTTTTTTTCCTTCTATATACGTATTTTACATCCCCAAAAGACAGGGTTAAGATGAGAATTTTTACTTTTTAAACCTAGGAATGCCTTAGTGTGTCTGAACTTAAGGGAATGCACTGCATGGTATTTCTTATCATGGCAATATGCATGCTTCTAGCTAGACAAGTAGAGGCGTGAAATGATTTAAGTTTTCATTTTATTAACACAGATATAGTACTTTCACTGTAATTGTTTTACTCCTACTATTCAATATGTTAAGCACAACTTTTCTAATTTTTAATTCTCAATTTGAGAGTTGGATGTCAGGAGAAAAAAACATTGCTCATAGCTGGTTGAAGCACAGACATACTTCTCTATCAGCAACTGCACCCAGTCACTGTTTTATTTTGAAACCTCTTCTCAAAAGAGGACAAATATATTCCAGAAGTATTTCAGTCTCCATGTTTATGAAGACTGAGAACATAGGAGAGACAGTGAATTATTAACAAAGTGAGGAATAAAAAGGTCTGCTTGATCGTGATGAGATGTAAAAGCTCACAAAATCTTAATCTCATACATATTGCTTTTAGTTAAATACAGGTAAAGCTGCTAAATGCATTTTTTGCTAAAAGTAGGATTTGGAATGATCCTATTTCATATTTCTTTACACTTTTCTTCCTCTTGACTAATCTGGACACTGTTCAGCCACTGCCTTTTGGACAGAAGTGAGACAATATCCTGGATGGTGCCCACAGATTGTGTTTTAAAAATCAGTTTTGAAATAGATATGGTGGGTCACAAAGAAGCATATTTTTCACTGTGGTTGAATGGAAGAGGGTCAGCAGAATATTTTTTGTTACTAGTAACTACTGTCAGTAAATTGCAATAAACTACATATATTAATGTCTTCTTTCCTGAATGTTGTGGTCAGATCAGACAACATTATAATACCATGTATCACATGAAAGTAATAAAATCACAGGATGTCACTGTGCCTTCTAAACTAGAGAGGTTGTAAAGGCATACTGCACAAAATACAAGGGAACCGAAATAACGTAAGATTGGATTATATTGTTTATCAGGTAAAGTTTCAAGAGGCCTTCTGGAGTCTAGATTCAGCAGACTTAGAAAATAAAATCATTGTGAATAAATTTCAAATCGTGTTACATGCTGCCTATAGAGCAAATGTAAAGCTACAATGTTTGCTTCAAAACCTTGTCTACAATACTCTAAATGTCCAACAAAGAGTTTAGTGAAAAAAAGAGCTAAAGGAGATGTTTTGTAGTGTCACAAGATATATCTTAGTTTTATTTTACTAATACTATACCCTTAAAATTTTTACTATTATTTTATGTAAACAACCTACACTTTCCCCAAGAAAGTGCTTCCAAGCTGGACCAAAATTATCAATATACAGTGGAGCAACTCAACCTTCCTGAAGAATATGTACATTTTTACCTTGGGTTAGAACAACTATGAAACCATGACAAGTTTTTAAATGGAAAAGTAATCCTCTCAACTGCAAACCATTGATTAAGTGGCCGAAGGTAACTCTTTCCTACAGTGGGACCCAAAGCACAAGATAGTGCTAGTGGGTAGCATGTGGACAAAGGCCCTATGTGCAAACATATATGCTCTGCTATGTACATGCAGTCCCAAGGGGAAGAACCTTCCTTCCCTGAAGCTCAAAATACAGGCACAAAGTACACAACCTATTGTACCTAAAGAGAAACAGAAGCATACATAAAGGCATAGAGTGCCCTTTTCACAAACATCATTGGCAAGGAAATACCAGCACTCAAATACTTCTTGCTTAGATCATGATCAACACATCATATTAAATGGAAAAAAAAAAAACAATAACAAACACTGCTACACCTGGTACATGAAAATGAAATACAAAGATACACTAGATACATGAAAACTCCTTATGTTTCTGAAAGACCAGATTTTATTTTTAAAAGATCTGAGATCCATTGTACTCTTTAGAATTAGTCAGTTCTTGAAATCCTAGCAGCTTTCTATTATCTCTAGTACGCCAAAAAAGATATGCTTCGCTGCCTAAAGGGTATGACCTTACTAACACAAGAGATGTCAGCTTCTCTGTTGTCTAAGGATTTTTAAGACCAAATGTATAAGCAGAAAATGTGCAATACGTGCATACTATTTTGCAAATACAGTTTGTGCTTCTTATATTCCATATTTAATAGTAGCTCGAAAACATTAATAAGTGAGGGTATATACTTAAAATATGTGCAAAAATATTGAATAATATTGAATAAAATATTGCAAAAATATTGAAAAAAATATCTTGAATACACTTTTTTTGCTGTATTTTGGGATAAGTCACTCTTAGTAGTTCATGCAGCTCGGTTCTTTTGAAAGGATACAGATATTTCAGATTCTTAAGTGAACTCTGAGACTGCATTTACTTGAGCCACTTGAGCCACTTAACCACTTAGAAATAATCAGTGGCTTCCAGTAAATACCATCTATGTGAAACAAAAACAAGGTGCCAAGTGGCAATGTGACTGCTGAGAACATATCTACTGGTAAAGACTGTACTGTATCTTCTTCCTCTTAATTCCTCATAGATTTTATTAGCTCAAGTAAAGTACAGTGCTAATGAGGCTATATGGCTGTCAGTACGGAGCTGGCCAACTTAGACTGCAGGTCAAGGAGCAGAAGTCCATCTGGAATACCACGAATCCCAAAATTTTTCCATGGAAGAAGTGGGTCCCTGGAAAACAATACTGCCAACAACCTTGCTTTTTATAGTTACCCTGAAAAGCTCCACTTTAAAGTCCATGAACACCCAGAATCCATATGTCAGACAGAAACTGCCTGATGGCATCCATCTATAGGAGATCAGTGTATTTTCCTGATAATTTTTAAAAATTACTAATGCAATGACAATAAATAATGATATGAACTCTTAATCTTGAAATTAGGAAGAGTCTGAGACTTAATCATGCCCACATAAAAGCACTTTCCTCCCTTTGGAAAAGCAATACTATGTATGGTTAGAAAAAAAATAATAGCCTTTGAGTTTTAAAGGACATAAAGTTTCCTAGACTGAAAATAACTGCCTGAAGATTACTTAAGAGCACATCATAAAAATGGAAATTAACGTAATCAGGTACAAGCCTATTACGAAGATGTATTTCAAATGACAGCATGGGATGATAAGCCTCTATTTAAAATTAAAACTTCAGAACTATAAGTTAACATTCTCATAGACAATCATTAATGTATTTGTGGTAAGTCATAGGCTGGTCAATGATATAAGAAGAGTTTTATTAATAAAAGAATACAGTAGTATTGACCAACTTACTTCGTTCTTCCCAGATTAAATTATATTGAGATAGTAAACTTACCTTCTGTGTTGGAAATGGGAGTACTGTCACATTTACTTTCACACTGCTGCATTGATGGAGGTCTATGTGTTTCTGAACAATCACTGGATGCTTGTCCGGTATATGAGAGGCACTGTACTGTTCGCATCTGTTGCCCAAGACCACACTGTGCAGAACACTAAAGATAAAATGTACACGAAAGTGAAACAACTTGGATCCAATTTTTAAATATAAAACAAGATAAAGGTTTCACATTTAATTAGGCTAAATTATTTTCATTACTGGCTTTTATTCATTTATTTTCTTTATTGAGAAAAAACTTAGAAAATATGAACTTATTATTTAATAGCATGCCATTAGTAATAATTAAGATGCAAAAACATGATGAAGGAAACTCAGTATATCCTCAGAAACACTGCAAAACTGGCAGCACAATTCAGCCTGAGCTGTAACAACTTAGACCCTCAATACTTAAGCATATTTTATGTAAGATCATAAAGCTCTCTAAATTCTTTTTGCCTGCTATATATCTTTCTGTACAGTACAATATACGAATATTGTAAATGGCTTTGTATTTCCATCAAATTTCTCAAACTAAATTCTATATGTTTTAAAAATACAACAGCTTGAAACACTGCTGTATCATAAATTCCCTTTTCATAAAACTGTAGAAAGGACTAGCTTATTTATAAAAAAAAAACATTAGGAAATTCATCCAGTAGAAATTAAATTATTGTCAATAATCTTTATAGTTCAGCAAACTATTACCTGGCACCATATTTCAATCTGAAACAAACAGGAAAAGCTTATACTTCATTCATGGGAACTACTTACTCATTTCCAGCAACATCTTTACCCTTAGACGGTGCTAGACTGATGGATAACCTGTAACAGATTAATGGCAATAAATATCTGTATGGACTATCTTACCTGTCCCCAGTCTCCAGTAACCCAGCGAGGAGGAGGGCATCGACCTAAACTACAGCGGATGCGGACTGGAGGTTTGCTCTCCTCTTGGCATTGAGCAGCTGGAAAAGTTTTTAAAAGATCGCTGCTTTTGCACAGAACAATTCGGTGTTTAAATCCGGGGCCACATTTTGGTGTGCACTGAAAAAATATTGATATAAACATATAATGAAAATTCCAGTAAAACGGCAGTACATTTATCAAAAATGTTATTACGGAAAAATAGTAGAATATATTTATGTTCTTACAACTGAACTATAATTTTCCCAAGACAGTAGTTTTAAAATGCTCAGAAACACAAACAAGCTGGCTGATGACTGCTGTATTAAGCTAAGGCTTTCGCGTGTTTTAACTTGATAAAAGTAGATTTCCTTTTTTTTTCTTTATGCAACTATATTACTATTTGGTTCATATATGAAAACTTTTAGGTTAGTTTTAAGAAAAGCTTTGTTGCAAGGTAAAAAGGATTGCCACATGTATTGTTATGAGACAAGCTTGGGTAAAACTCCGTTTCGCTTTTTTTTTACACAAATCTTGTGTATCCTAAATGCACCTCTACTAGAAAACTAACGGAAAGCAGAGAAGTAAGATCTGTACCTCTGGCTGAAAAGCAGAAATAATTAAATATTGATACTAAGTAGAGAGTAAAACAGAATGACAGCGAATATGTCAGATCTTTTGCATCATAATCATGATTCCTTGGTTCTGGTCCAAATTCCATGGAATACTGCATTTATTTTTTCCCACAAATATTTCACATAAAATGTAAAAACATTAAAGCAAGAACTAGAAGAAAGTGCCCTTTCCTAGATGAGAAGGACTTCGACCTTAACTAGAGCGGAGTGCTTAAAAATCACTTGCACTCAATTTCCTCTTCTTGGTTACTAAGAATTCTGTGAAATATCAACAGGAGAGAGAAGGCTGCAACGATCTGCCTGCCACTGCAAGGGCAGTCTACAGATTAGTGATTAGTACACTTTGTGAAAGACAGACTTGAAACTTGTTAGAGTTGCACAAAGCAGTGTTCTGCACTCTGAGTGTTACATTCTAAAACCTGAAATACTACAAAAATGCAAACAACCATCTAGCACAGCAGACTTAGACTGGTAGCTACTGCTCTATCTCATGTAGAACTCAGTTCATTAGACATGCTCAAAGAATGCCTTCTAAATTGAGACCTCTGGAGAGGCTATGTAGAAAAGTGTCTAGCATGTGAATCACTGTGTGGCTTTGGGGAGAGGTTGGCATGCAGTTTCTCTTGCGTGTCAAGACAGGCAAAAAGTAGAACTTCTGATAATCAGTAACATAAATGTCAAAATCCAATGTGTCTATAGAGTTTCATAATCTCAAGAAAATGGTAGCAAATGAACAAGTCTTTGAAGATCAGCACTTGAATTTAGGTGCATCCATTTTCTTGTTTTGTTTGAAGCCCCCTAAAAATTCTAGTAAGTGAGACAGACTACACCCTATAACCAGAAATGAAAGTAAAGTAAGTAAACAGGTTGCCTACAATAATACAAAATCACACACACACACACACACACACACACACACACACACACACACACATCAGTAAAATTAAACACAGCTATATGTCTCCAAAGCAAATGAAAGACAAAGTACCATACAAACAAAAAAACGCAAAATATTCTACCCCACCACAGCAGGGTTGCAGAATTTCTGACTTGTGGAAGCCATGACTAACTGTAACATGAATGCAAAGAAAATGTTCTTGTCTCTGATACAGCTCTTTCCAATAAATCCTTATTTTCTGCAGTTTTATTAACTGGAAAAAAAAAAAAAAGCAATTTACAGAGTGCAGACAAACTCAGTCAAAGCTCAACTACTGCAAAGTGTGATTTTTTTAATGGCAAAACTGATGTTACTCAAGAATCACAGAATATCCTCAGCTGGAAGGGACACACAAGGATCATCAAGCTCAACTCCTGTGTCCAAACAGGACCACCCAAAATTCAAACCCTGTGCCTGACAGAATTGTCGAAACATTTCTTGAACTCCAGCAGCTTGGGGCTGTGCCCACTGCCCTGGGCAGCCTGTTCCAGGGCCTGACCACCCTCTGGCAAAAAACCCGTCCCTAATCCCCCAACCCTCCCCAGGCACAGCTTCATGCTGTTCCCTCAGGCCCTTTCGCTGTCACAGAGAGCAAAGCTCAGCACTGCCCCTGGAGCTGCAGGTGCCATGAGGCCTCCCCTCAGCTCCTCTGCTCTGGGCTGAGCCAACCCAGGGACCTCAGCCGCCCATCACACATCTTCCCCTCTAGAATATTCACAACCTTCATAGCACTCCATGGACACTCTCTAGTAGCTTTATGTTCTCCATATATTGTGATGCCCAAACCACACCCAGTGCTGGAGTTGAGGCTGCACAGCACATAGCAGAGGGGACAGCCTCTCCCCTCGCCCACTGGCAGTGCTGGGCCTGGTGTACCTCAGAGTACAACTGGCTGCCAAGCTCATGTTAACTTGCCATCAGCCAGAGCCCCAGATCACTCTCTGTGGGGCTGCCCTCCAGCCTCTCATCCCCCAGTCTGAACACATAACCAGGGTTGCTCTTTCCCCAGTGCAGAATCCAGCACTTGCTCTTGTTGAACTCCATGTGATTAGCGATTGCCTAGCTCTCTAATTTGTCAAAATCTCTCTGCAAGTTCTCTTCACCCTCCAGGGAGTCAACAGATTCTCCTAATTTAGTGACATCTGCAAACTTATTTAGTATACATTTGAATCCTGTTCTAGATCATTTATGGAAACATTAAAGGGAACTGGCCCTAAAATTGAGACTTGCAGAACTGCACTAGTGTCTGGTTGCCAGCCTGATACATAACTTTATTTATTAGAACCATTTGAGCCTGACGCATCAGCCAATTGTTCACCCATGTTTTTGTCTAACTCTATGCCGAACATTTTCTCCAGTAGGATACTGTGAAAAACAGTACTGAAAGCTTTGCTGAAGTCTGAAAAGATTACCTCAATTGGCTTCAGATATTACATACTGCTGAGCAAGGCATTGTTAGCCTTAACTACTATACAGGTATTTTTATATTCTCCTAAAGACATTACTGAGTATTTACAGAATGTATTTGTTTCACAATTCTAAAAAATACAGAATTTCTTCTTAATTACCATTTTAAAATTATATACTTATACTGATGCTCAACAACTTTTTGCACATGTAAAATTTCTTAGTTTTTATCAAGTATTGCTTATTTTTAGTACAAAAGCAAAACTTTAGAACTTGCGCACCAGAGAAACATAGCAAGATTTTCCACTGGATTCAATGGAAGATCTGTTATATCTTCCATTTTCAAGTTCACATTTACTCCCTCAACAAAACAATCAGACATAGCTTTTTCATTGTTTTGAGAAAAAATTAAAGAGATGTATGTGTGTATCAAACACACATGTGTATACATATTAGTATCTATTATATAGGGGTTTAAATACATTATATTTCTGGGAGCACTAAACAGAAAAAAAAAATTATATTGTAATATCATCAGTCAAGACACTTTGCCATGCTACACAAGGCAAAATTTATATGAGAAAGAAGTCAGTCCTTTTTCATAATCGTGATAGAATACCATCACAACCAACTGCTTAGCAGAGCAAGAAGCTTTAGATAAGATTTTTTTGGTATAAAATTGTAACACATTTCTACTGTATAAAAGGCTGGATGTGGAAGATTCAATGTTCATAGTTCCGAGGAACAATATCATAGCACAGGTAGCTACAGGGGAATGCTTATACTTTAGAGTATTTAAAATAACTAAATCTCCATAATTAGTCAAATGGATACTATGACATGTTCGTATTGAGACAATGGTCAGACATTCCAATCAGAAATGAAGTACTATGGTAATGGTCACAAACAGCTTAAAAACTATTTATGCCACAGACGTGATCTAAGAGTCTTCAGCTGAACATCCTTTACTACTCATCCATTCTTCCTTTCTCACTCCTTCCTCTTCTGCTCCTTCCAAGTCTTAGTCATTCCTGATGTATTGGAATACATTGTATCTTCTTAGATTGGACAAGGGCCATTTAAAATCTTTTCTGCCTTGCTTTTGACGCTCAATTTCTTGTGTGAAATGCCAGCAAACAATGGAGTACAAATACAAATTCTTCATGTAGAACACGACATACATTAAAATTCACTGTCATTTCTAGGTTTCTTGAGGTCCTAAAGTGAGAAAAGTTGCTAAGAGGAACTACTTTTCCACAGATTTCAGGATACAAAGCTGACTTTCTTTTTTTAATAAAACTGACTCAAGAAAAACTCTTTTACCTTAAAACTGCATAAAACCAGAGCAAGATTTAGGTATATTCCATGAATGACTATCTGTTTTATAATATCAAATTAATCTATAAAACCTGGTACAAGTAACAGAAGATTCAGGATACAAACAAAAGCATCTGTATGTAAAATAAATGAAAACAAAAACTGAAAAACGATTGAAGTTCACACTGTGCTTTAAAAGAACTTTCTTTACAGAAAAGTTCACTAAAATGGCACTTCATTCATAATTTCTTATGGAACAAAACCAGACAGTTCAACAGTATAGAAAACTGACATTTTTCTGTTGTTCAAGGAAAAATAATGTACATAATTGGAAAAAATGTCTATACAAGTAGTTTCTTCAGTTAAGAAGAGCAGATGCAGATTATATTATATAAGCATGAAATTCAGACAGCAAGGAGATGAACTGCCTTTAGAACAGTTCAAAACACTGTGTTTTAACAGGCAGGTATTTCTACTTTCAAATACTGCTGTTAATACTTAAGCCACTATTAACTAATAATGGATGGAATCTCTATCCTTGGAGATATTCAAAAGCCATCTGGAGGTGGTCCTGGGCATGGTCTAGGTGATTCTCCTTGAGCAGGAGGGCTTGATCAGAGACCTCTAGAGGTCCCTGCCAACCTTAACCATTCTGTGATTCTGTGAACCACATTATCTATATTAATGAAAAAAATACAGTAAGAGCTCCTTTGTACTACTGGTACAGGCATTAGTACAAAGAGGGAGCCCAGTAGCCTTCCACTTTGCACTCTGAATTTCCAAAGGTTGCAACAATTTTTGGAGATAAAAGCATGTGTGCACAGAAGAGATTTGTGCAACCACAAGCACATTAACTTTCTTTACATTCAGTGATTTATAATTTATTTTGAATGAAAGACAGTTTAAAGGCAAGCGCGGATACAGAAAATGGGATACAATGCATCATGACTACATCACTGGTAGATCATTCCAACTTACTCCAACAATCTTTCATTTTTTCAGACAAAGAAAGTGTAACAGTTCTAACCTATCTGGGCTTCTGTAAAGCAGGAGTACAACTGGTTATCCTGAATAGAGCTTGAGAGATGCTACCTGTAAAAACCTTCCAGGATCAGTCATGGGACTGACCTGATTCACATTTCTTCTCAGTCCACTTAATGATGATCATACATAACTAGTTTCAGCTTTTCAGTGTTATACAAATTACTGAAATTAGCAGCTAGCACTGGTAACTAACCAATCCAACAGTATGTCTAAAGAAAGAACTGTAAACTTTGAAGACAAAAGTAATTGAAGTGCAATTTGGCAGTATGAAGTGCAAGAGAATACGCTTCCAAAAAAAAAAAAAATAAGAATCACTATTTTAACTGGTAGATCACTAGCTGAAGTGAAAAAAGGCAGATAAAACTATAGATATGACAACAGAATATAAACTTTAAGTAATCAGTATGTTATGGCTGTGGAACAGAAAAAGGTTTTTAGAGTATATTGATACACAGGAGGTAATAGTTATTTTCAGTAGAAGCAGGAAACAAAAGAACAAGGCACATGTGAAATCTCCTTTGGGGTAATGTATACAAATGTATAGATACATAGACTTCAAACTGAAATAGAACATCAGAATGTGATCAGGATTAATTCCTTTCTGATGAATTACAGCAAGAAAAGAAGAGTTTGCTGCAGATAACAAAAGCAAATAAGTATAAACTAGCATGGAATGAAATTGCATGGAATGGAATTAGAGTATTTCTTGCAACTCAAAGAGTAAAATTCAGGAATAAGTTTCCAGGAAGAAGTATGAAAGCCCCAAATAAACTCATTCTAAGACACAATTTAATCAATTTATGAAAGTAATTATTTATATGGCTGCATTTGACAGCAGAGACATAGACAGGACATAACTTGTAAGTACTTGTAAGTACACACAGATAACTTGCAAGTACTCCAAAGGCTACTTCAAGATTAAAAGAGGTGTGGCCTAAGAGTCCAGAAGAGCATGGGTCTGAAAAAGTATGAAGGCATTTTTGCACCATGATTTGCATGTGATACAGTCCCATTCATTTGTATCACAGATCAATCTGTCTTCTTAAAGTTGCACTGGTTAACATACATCATATTTAATATTTGAAGCAATGGCATGACCCGGTTTATGCTGTAACAATTATCACTGTATTTAACAAAAGATGCTCTTTCTTCAATTGAGTGAATACCGATTTTCATATCACATTCTTAGCATGTTGCTAAGAAAGGTGATGCTTTACATCACCATGGTTACTTCACAAAATACTAGCAGTTTACTTTGGCTTTTGATACTGTAAATTCATCAACTCTTCAGCTATTCACCTGTTCAAGAACCAATGGAAATGCAGATTTTTTCTTTAAGACAATCATCTGATAACAAACGCTATTCTAGTTTTTTATATTTTGTTGCTTTCTTGTATTGTACTGTCGTTCTATTATGATTAATAACAACTGGTCATAATTATCTGACAAAATAACAGAACTAGCAACACAGAAAAAAAGAAAAAAAATATGAATGATAAAAACTGGTTCAATAATCCAAATGATTCAAGTTTTGAATTTCTCATTAATAATTCATGTGGCGAGCAGCAGTAGGAAATGTACCAATATTCATTGGTCAGAGCTCTTGTCTTATTGAGCTAACATAGCAAAATTTCCTTACTTCTGACCAGTCCAAAGCGACCCACTGTGGGGGACAGGACTGATTGTTACAGGGCTCTTTCTCAATAGGCCGGTGTGTTAAACAGTTGGTATTGTCCAGTGTCTCTTCCTCAGAAGGTCCAATCTTTCTGATACAGAGAACTGTTCGTGAACGCACTCCTCCATCACAGGTCTTACTGCATTCTGACCAATCTCCTATAAACCATCTGAACAGAAAAAGTTAGGAAAGTCTATTACTGCATGTCAGAAATCGAGTAGATTATTGCAAAAACCCAGAATACAAATAGTTTCATCTACTATCACTGTTAACAGTACACCTATTCAGAGTGAAACTGAGCAGAAACTTACAAGCCTTTTTAATTCATGCCTCACTGCAATCATATATTCCAGTAAACACTATTTATTTTTCTAGAGCTGCAATTTCCAGCCTAGGCTACAGTAGTTAGAAAGGAGCATTGAGTCTGACAAAACTTCAGTTATTTAAGTAGATTTCCACTGGACTTGCATGAAATTATTAATTTGAAAATGGTCTGCAACTGGAAATCTTTGTGAACCACTGTTGCAGGTTAAAGAATACGTTATAAGCCAAGATGCTTGCCTCTCTCATATAATTGCAACAATTGATCTCAGAATTGGCCCTTCAGAGGATTATTTTTCATCTGTTTACGAATGTTATCACATGCTGCCAACATGCAAAAAACGTTAGGCATTTCAGTTACTATGGATGCTCATGGAAGTGTGCTTGGAGCAGCATCACAAAATGTCATTGTCTGAAGCCTCAGTCAAAAGTATCTGCTGCCATCCGATTTTGTTCTACATAAATTATTCTATTATGAACTTGGATCAATGCAGTTGTTTTTCTTTTTGGGCTAATTTTGAGGTGAGTCAGAGAGATGCATAGATATGTCATATTCTGCTATTATTCCAGGGAAAGAGAATCCATCTGTGACTCTTTGCCACCAAACTAATGCTTTTTCCATGGCAGGGGGAACTAGAAGCTTGCCAGAGCTTGGAAGATGCTATACTGTTAATTCTTGGTTGGCACTATAATTTGCTCACATGCATTCTCAGGTACCTTCTATGTTTATATTCTATCACAACACAATACTTTTCAGTTTTTTTAGGAAAAAAAGCCTATCAAACAATCTACTGATACAGAGATAAGAGTCCTGTATATTTTCTTAAAATGTGAAACTTCAGGAGTTTCTTACTGCAATGTGATCAAATTTAGTCCTTGTTAGGAGTCTCAAACATAATGTAACAGGCATTCACTCAGGAGGAGTTACATAAGCCTTCTCATTACCATAATTTTTGGTAATCACCAGAAGGAAACTGGAATTGTGTTAAATAAAGAAAGTATTTAACTACTCTGTTTAAAGAGTAAGCCTTACTGACTGATAAATCTTTCTGCCAAAATGGTCAAGCTTCTTTAGGGAACTATCTCAAAGATGGTATTTGAAAAGCCTTCCCCTAGACAACTTGAAAGGTTAAGGAACCAAGAATCTTTTCTTAGCAGTTGTCACTTTTGTATTTGCCCTGTGGGGAGCATCAGACTGCAGGGAGACAGGGCATTAAGCGCTTTGTCATATGCAAACATATGCTTATTAATACATAATTAATACATTAATACATTAATACATACAATCACTTTCTGAATGTTGGTGATTTAGGTTTTACTATGTTCATGGATTTGCCTGCTGTAATGGCTCGATAATCTAAAATTGTCCTGCTTTTTGTTCCATTTTTTTTTTTAAAAAGCCACCTTAGAAGTTTTTTTTCCTTAAGTAAGGGAAAAAAAAACTATGTTCGAATAACTTTTAAAACTATTTTTAGAAGTGACCATTTGTTAATTGCTAAGTCATACAAGGGATGGGATAGGGATGCATTTGGCAAAAAGGAACTGACCAAACATTACTACTTCCCAAGTTCTGATCTCATGTACATGGTTTTAGAGTTCAGTTAGTGCATTTACTTACTAAACAGTGTTATCTAAGCAGAACCAGTCTACATACCCTTGCAGGATAACCGTGTATTTACACACAGACTGTGGGGACAGTAATTTAGACCAGCTGTAGACTTTTTTGTGAGGTAGCACATCCACGCTCATACTCAAGGTGAGAAGAATGTAATAGCTTTACTTCTGAATAGATACATGACATAGGGGTATTAAGTCTGGAAGACTGCCATCCTGCAACCCAAACATGAGTTGATACTCTAAGAAGAAACTGACTTCATGAACATCTGTTGGATTTTAATCCATTATAGTCTGGTCTCCTTCTTCCTTGTGTCTTACATGCTACAGTCATACAGTTTTTTAAAAGAGGCTGCAGTATTTCTTTGCTCTGTGATATCTACACTAGTTAGCATCAATTACTTTTATGTCCAATTAGAATACAGGTACAGCATATCACCAGACTTAAACCAACCAGAGCTTGCACATCAACAGACTCCAATTTTTTCCATGTTTTTTAATTTCAAAAAGTAAGAAGGAAATGTTGTACATATCCTGAAATTATTTTCCAGTGCAAAACATCACAGTCATTCCTAAACAGATTTTGTAGTAAGATTAAGCTATGTTATAGATAGGTTCTTGCCAAATTTCCTTTTTGAACAAATGAGCTGCTGTGTTTTTAATTATCATTTCAATATATGGCAGACAGCTAACCTTAAAAACAAAACTTAATAAACTTGACCAAGTATGCGTCTAATCCTAAAGGCACACATTAATGTACAACACTGAGAATCACAAAGATAAAGCTACTTGGCAAAGCTTTTACAAATAAATGGTTTGGTATACTAAGCTGTTTCTCTGTTTATTATTTCCCTTTTTGAAGAAGCCAAACAAAATTTTAATATAATACACCCAGAAATCTGGCAAACACTTAGGACATCCTCCTAAGTGTGGGAAAGTCAACCCCCTCTCACCTCGAAATTCTTCTGTCATTAGTGCCATAAGAATGGTCTCCAATTCTGTTCTCAGCACTTTTCACCGCACCCGACATCTTAATAAACTACTTTGCTAGTACTTTTTATGTTTTACTTACAGTGCTGTCAGTGTTGCTTGTTGAACAGTTGTTCAAACACCACTGTTTCTCAGTCAAATAAGGCCTCTTCTAGGTCAAAAAAAAAACGATTCCAGAGGAACAAGAGACCATAACCAGAATCAAAAATAAAATATCCTGTCTAATAGGACTGAATCCTCATGCTAGATCAGAATTTTATGCTACATTTGATCAACAGGATTTATTATATTTTACAAAGGCTTTTCTATAAATGCAAAACAGATACATCTTAGTGATCATTAACTTACTCAGGTGGGCAAGGCTCAGTGTTGCAGGCTCTTTGGTTTTCTGGAGGCTTACTGTCAGGGTCACAATAATTGTTTTGTACAACAGAGTTGTCATCCAGCCTTTTACACACCACCTCTTGTTTCTGCACACCTTAGGATGAAATTAAACACCATTAATTAATCATTCTTACTGTTCTGCTTGTTGAGTAGAAGTATGCTTCACCTATTAATTATTATTCCCACTATCCCACTTGAGCAGGCTGAATGCTTCAGGGATGGGAATTCCAACTGACTCAATGCCCCCTGACCACAAAGAATTTTTCATTTTCTTTTAATTTTAAGCCACCTCACTGAGAGAGGATATTAAATTGCTGTTGTTTTCTAAAACAAAGAGAATATATTTATAGATTTACTAACAGATTGTTTTTATTTGTGTACTGCAAAAAATCCATTTTCCATCTACCCTTCCCTCTTGGTAAAAGACACTCTGATTTCCAAAGAAAATATCACCAAATAGAATGTAGACACTCTTCAATGCAGAATTGTTGTTGATGAACTCTGGTTTATAATAAAATAGCAATACTGGGATACAGTGTTACATTTTTATACATGTCATCCTACAAACATTTTCTTCATTAAAATAACAAAGTATTATTCATTCTGAAAGATGCAGTTTGTCTTTGTGAATGCTCATTTTGTGTGGCACTCCCAGCTCCTCTCTCATCTTGTTAACTATCAACAGGCAATTCAGATTTCATTATTATTTCCAAAACATAGTGACCTATCACTGCCAAGGCAGCATTCATTATAAGGTAACACTTCAAGCAGATTTTCCAATTTTTTAGAAAACAGAACATAAGGAAAGACACTAAAGAACCACTGACATATGACAACTGTGCAGCTCCAAGTATTGTTGTAAACAGTGGTACACAGGTCCTCCTCTTTGTTTCTAGAACAAATTGTGGACAACTGTGGATCTCCAATTCATATGCAGTTCTTAACATAAGTAGTCAGAGTACCAAGATAACAGGATTGTAGTATGATACAAACTGAAAAAAGCCTTAAGTCTTAAAACAGAAGCAATTACTGTACTTTTTTTCCAAAATCTGAAATGCATGCAAACAAACAGGGATTAAAAAATCTTGGCTTTAAATATCTGCCAAATTACTTTACTTTAGGAGGCAGATATGCAGTAAAAAAATTACTCATATAAGCATATTTTTCAGATGCTAAACAGACAACTAAAAACATGGATTTAGTTCTTTTTCTGATTTTAACTAGCTAAACAACTTACCTTTCAATTGTTTATTTTATTATCCATTAGAAACAAGAACCAAGTCTTTGCTTCCTAAAATTAGACCTAAATGGAACTTTGTATTTACTTCCAACAGTGAGTCAAGCATAGTCTTGAGATGCTTGAAGTTCAGCCCATAAGGCATCCTGCTTGGCTATGAACAGAAGTCTTCCAGTTTAAGCACACAGGCATTGTCTCTATGATGTCAGGAGACATATGGAATGTGAGACATATGTCTCTCCGACGTTACGCAAAAAATGGAAACCTCATTTTTCACAACAGTCTTGAGAATGTTATTCATTCCCTCATGAAGCTGCAGATCTAGCAGTATTAAGTTTGAGCATACAGTATTTCTGTGACAGTAGGTAATTTAGTCACTCAGGGCAGGAAGACTGCAGTTTCTAAACCATAGGTTATTTCTAGTTTTTATTCAATTACAGCCTAATGTAAAATATATAAACCATCTTGAGAGTGTGACTTGCCTGTGCTACATGAATGTCCTACTTGCTGGTTACAGATTAAGTCTCTTTCTTGTCTTACTGACATTGGTCTCATCAGTCTTGAATCCCCGGCTGCACTGTGGCCAGGAATGCCCATTAAAAAATCTCCCCTTTCCCTGTCATTCTAGACACACTGACTATTCTGTGGCACACAGCTGGAGTACTATTCTGGAGATGTATTCCCAGCTGAAATATCTTCATTCTGAAATAGGGAATTGCTATTTAATATAGAACTGCCACTGCCTCCTGAAAAATATAGGTATAATTCCTTATGTAACTACAGAGCCTTGTTAATTCAAATACTCTCAAGATTCTGCAGTCCAGATCCTAAAACATGTAAAAATGGTCCTGAATACAAATGTGTATGTTCCAAGCAATCAGGAGATGAGTTAGACTTAATCACTCAGTATGACACTTCCTATAAGCAGCCTGTTTCGCAGGTGAGAACTTTGTGTATTAGCCCTCAAAATTTTGTGCCATCTCCCCTCACCTCAAAATTACTAACCATACAGAGACCAAAAGAGACCAAATGCTGGAGTCTTGACTCTACCACAGTCCCTAAATCCCTACTGCTGGGAAAATACACCTCCTTTTTGTTTACACCTACACATAACCTTCCCAAAGTAGGCACTCTAAATCATGCTATGAATGTCTGACATCTCAAGTTATCCATAAACATCATGATCATTTTAAATAAAGCTCTATTTAAAAAAATATATTAATTTGAGATGTGTGTCTTACAGGTAAGCCAGGTAAAACAAATCAGCTTCTTTCATTTTTCTTTCCTTCTACATGTATCTGGATGTCACACCATTATACAACTGCAGGCAAAATGAAACAGTGCATAAAGCAGCCACTTTTTTCCAATTGCACCTTACCTACACAAATCTACACAAGCAAGCTAAAAAGAAAATACCATTTGCTGAAAGATTTCTACATCCATTTTCCCACTACTTTTCAATTTATGTGTTGTACTAAAAAGTTAGCCCAGTTGGAGTTGGAGACTCATTTGCATGGGGGGCCCTCTAGGTCCTCCCCACATATGCTGATAATCTGATGATTCAGATATTCACTTATGAAGTATCAAAGACATTAAAGATCCACTCCAAGATGTCGACCATAGCATTCTCAGCTGCCAACATTTAAATCAGAAGAGAGGCTTAAATTCAGTGAGATATACATTAAATAAACTTGGAACAAAGAAACATACAAGTAGAAGCAACACCCTTCTATATTTCTGGGAACCACTCTTTCGTAAACTGATCAAGCACCACCTTAAACTCAGGTACAGTTTCTTCTCTGAAATTAATACCTTTGACTACTACATTCATTAGTTGCCAATTAATTCTACTTTTAAATTAAAAATAGTATTTTAGTTTAAGTAACTGTTCTGTTAACAGAGTAAACTCTTGTAGTCCCTGAAGTGTTGGATACACCATTCCTTTGGTCAAGCTCTCACTCCTTCTGTGCATCTATTCACACTTGAGTTTATTATGCCCACAATACAAACTATGCCCAGTATTCCACAGGAATTTTACTAGAGCCTTAGCCAGTGATCATGAATACAACATGTGATATTAATCCCAGTCTTCCCCATACATCTCCTAGCACTTCTATCAAGCAAATTTCCTCAGAGCTTTCAGTATTTGTATGCTACCATTAGAACAAGAGAAGCTGAAGTCTGATGAATCACGACAGGTTCTTTAAGACATGTAGAAAGCTTAATGCCTTTTGATCTAGTAGTTTACATTTTAAGAGCACTTCCCGTCTACTAATCTTTTCTAATGTTTTATTAGTTGTAAGGGACAAGAAAAAGCATCCAAATTCTAGATGAATGAACCTACTATGCTTACTTTGTCTAAAAAATAAGTTATATATTACAATAAATCCAGCTAGTCAAGCATGACCTATCACATCACACTTAACCCTTAGTCTCTAGGATTTCTAGATCTTTAATTACATCTTGCTTCAAAATTTCAAAACTGTTAGAATTGCAATATGTCGCATTTTTCTATACGTACACACACACAAACACAGTAAGAGATGATTTTCTTCACTGCTTTACTACTATTTTTGTAAAGACATAGCAAATGTAGCAGGAAATAGAGGAAAAAATGTTTATTAGGGTAGCCCCTCCCCTGTAATTTCTTCATTAGATTGCTGTCAAATTTAAGTATTTGCAAAGCTGTGAGAAGATGACTCACTTTAAATTCTACTATGTAAATATTGCAGCTTTAAGATATAGCCAACAGATGAGAATAATTAAATTCAGACTTGAAAACCTGAGTAGAAGGATTATTAATTTTGAAATTTTCTACTCAAACTTTACCATGAGAAGGAATAGGATTCAAAAGGTCTAGAATAGATATTGCTAATAAGCTGTCACTGCTAGTTGGCAAAGAATTTATGTTCAGCTTTGGTGGAGCTTATCCTTTTTTTAACAAGCTGCCTTAACTCTCTTGGTGGCTAATTCAATAGTATGTTGAAGAAAATAATAGCATTTTCTTCAAATATAATTGCTTAAAAATTAGAATTACATACTTTAGAATTAGGCATTTTAATGAAGCACACAATTCTAAAAAATGTATTTATTAGGCAGCATAGATATTAATGTTACAACTTCAGTAGATTTCCTACAGGCACATTTCCCTCCAGCTCTGGCTAAAAACTGGCAGCCTCAATAAACTTATTTCTGAGGACTGTGGAACAAGAAGGCATTCTGAAGCACTATGAAGACAAAGTATCACTGTGCTTAGATTTTTTTTTTAAATGCAACCACCCAAGTTATTTACTGAACTGTGGTCAGGTAGCGTATCACCCATAAGCGTTTATCACTATTCACTCACATGGTGAGGAACCATTAATCAATGCCAGGCAAATACATTAATTCGGTTATAAAATGTTCTGCATCATCTTACCACATAGTATGTGATTTGCGATACAAGAAACATAGGTATGGATTAAGGAAATGTTACATCACTGCTGTCTGATTAGTATTACTTAAAATAATATCTCAGAAACACAATTCAGATTCTAAATTAAAAAAAAACCAACATCAAAAACTAACAACAACAAAAAAAGGGAAAGCTGGAAATGTAATTTTATGCAAACAACAGCTATAGCATAGTTAAGCCCTGTAGGCCTTGAAAAAATATTTTTAAATTACTTGCCCTATGAATATATGGTCTCTCTTCAAATAACCTAAAAAGCATAGCTAAACAAGTTCATTTAAACTCCTGGAGGAATAATTACAAGGAGTAAGACAGAAACACTCTACTTTCAAATATACAAACTTATGGTTTATCATAAAAGACATAAAATGTCCTCATGACTGGTCAATGCAATTCTAACAGAAAACAAAACTTCAGTGGTTTATCAACCATATTCTCCAGAGAATTGAGATGTTTTGCAGATTTCAATTCATAAATAGTCTGCATGACTTTCAGCAGCCTAATTTTCAATTACGTGGAACACACTTTACTCTTAAAACTGCAGGCATGTAAATGCTGTATCTACTTTTTAAAAGTAATCCCCCGAAACTGTGGTTTGCAATTGTTAATTATAAAGGTGCCAGTACTAATATATACTGAATCTTGCATCACAAAAACTAGTGTATGCTGGTTAACCCAGACATACTTTCTGAGCTCACTCATCAGATCACAAGATGTTCATCACAGATGGAAACTCACATTTTCCCTGATGAGGACAAGTACGTTTTACTTGTCCAAAGGTAGTTTCATAATTCATCTGAGGGCATGAAAGAAAAATGCAGTAGGCACTGCACTGTAAGAGCCACCATCAGCAAAGGATCTGGACAGCGACCAGTTTACTTATAATAACACACTGAGAGAAGTTTTGTTTGCTTGTTTGTTTTTTTAAAATGAGTATGTAAGATATTTTACTCATCAGGAGATGAACTCTAATTGAATAAACAAAATCAAAATCAATACTTTGGGTACTTGGTAAATTCCTCATAACAAATGCTGCCATTTATGGACAGATTTTTATTAAGCATGGAATAAAATAAAATAAAATAAAGTGGGTGCATGCACTTATTGTGGTTTATTCTTGATGTAAGCAAAAGAGAAAATATACAGAATTCTTTTTTTCGTCATTTGTTGAATATTTCTAAACAATACCACCAGCCTTATACTCCTTCCTTAACAGTATTTACAGATCAGGTCAAAGTCATAGACTTGCACTTGGAAAGCTACAAGTTATCACATAAGAAAAGACACACTTAACAGTAAACTACTATTCTGTGATTTCCAAGTTATAAATTTTACCCTTTTCTATTATAGCTCTTTTTTCTTCCCTTTCCAGCCCCCGTTTTATTTGCTGTTTCTGTGTGTTTTAGTTTTTCCCTTTCTTGGAATTTCTTGTTTACTTAATAGCTTTTCTTGTTTATAGTTCAATAAACAGGTCATTAAAAGAGTCTCTTGTTACTGTCATCAGCTTTTTCTGAATTCCACTGACCATTTTATCCAGCCAGTCAGCCCTTCTAAATTCCACGTGGTCTCCCCTATTCCACTTTTTTCTGTCTAGATAAATTTGCACTCTACATCCTGATATTCTCTGGCATTGTTTTGCTGAAGTCTTGTCTATGGCCAGCTCCAGCTTACAGAGGCCTTGCACTATATCAAATAGATGGGTGAAGCAGAAAAAAATCTACCAGCAATTCTAACAGATACAACAGATAGCACTGTGACCCAGCAGTGTTTGTTCTCTCAGGAAGTCTACTATACTATCCAAGTAGGCATGGTTTTTAACCTAGAAATATCTTCCCTTCAAATATAGCACAACTTATAATATTCTAAACAATGCATTTTTTCTTCTTTAAGAAGAAGATCAAATTTGTGTCAGCTAACTAAAGACTTGTACAAGCTAACAAAAAAAACTTCCTTCCAAAACTCTCAACTCAGAGCAGAACAGATATCAGTGCATTTTCAGGAAAAAAAAATTAAAAAGGAATTAATATGGAGAATTAATGAAGTTCAGTTCTATGTAATGAGAAGAGAGGAAGAACTGGATCAGAAATGATTTTCAATACTGAAAATAATGCTTCTAGAGTATAAAAAGAAAAGCTGCAATCTGGGATTGCAAGCCAAGCCTAAAGAGAGATACTAAGAGACAGTTAATAAAAATGAACAAAAATATATATTCTCATCCTACATCTGAGTACGTGAATCTAGTAAAAGAGAAGAGCTTTTTTAGGTATCTGGTAAATCCGAAGAACATGTTTTTGGAAAATCTCAAGAAATATCAAAGTAAAACTCAGATTTTGGAGTCCATTGATTTCAAGTGCCCATAGGAGTTCTCATAATACTGTGCATTACACACATTTCAAGCGATGGCTTTCACAGCATGCTTCAGAGCTCAGACATTCCAGAGAGGTATCCAAACAATGATGAACTGATAATTAGTGTGTAATGTATGCTGCACGCTGTTCAGTATCACATGAGAACCATACAAGTGAGGCAGACATAGAATCCAGAGCTCCAGCACATTTATCCACTGTAAGCACAAAAACCTCCTCCTTCTTCCTCTAATTCCTTTTATAGCATGCTCCTTCTAGTCTTAAAGCATGCTCTTTCTGTTCTGCAAAATGGTTACAGATTTGGGAACAGAGATCCTGTATTAAAAATTGAAGTGCTTTTACTGTTCAGAAGCACAGCAACAATGAATGTTAAGACAGAAGTCCACCGGAACAGACAGCATGCTACCATTCATTAATAATCGTAGGTTCATACACAGACATAAAACTATATTTAAGCCAACAGATAAAAAAGCACCAATTGCTTCTCTGCTTGCTCCATGGCTTGACTGCTCCAGTAATCTTTCTCCAAAACAAGGCCTACAAGCAGCCCTAGGAATCACTGCACGCAGAGGATTGCTTTCAAAATTCTATAGACACCATAAAGACTGGACATATACAAAACTGGCAATATACAAAACTTCAAAACTATCTAGACTTCACTATGCCAAAATCCTGCTCTAGTCTTTGTGCTATATACTTCCAATCCAAAAATATATACCAAGTAATAACTATATATTAAGAGTCATAGACTTGGCAAATGCTATGAAATCCAGATACACTCAGTCTGATTTAGAGAGAACTAGACTTAAGCGTGGAGTGAACATGAAAAGAATCTTAAAGGTGGAAGAAGAGGCCGTTCCCCTGTGCTTAAGATGAGCCAGCAGAGAAGAAGACCAGCCTGGCTGAAGAGGAAGCATTTGCTGAGATTCCAGGAGGAAAAGACAGTTCACCGCCTTTGAAAGAAGGGTCAGGCAACTCAAGAAGAGTATAAGGATGTTGCTAGGATATGCAGATAGAAAATCAGAAAGGTAAACGACAGTTTGAACTTAATCTGGCCACCATTGTTAAAGATAGTAAAAAATGTTATTACAAACCTATTAACAGCAAAAGGAGAATCTCCTGCCTTTACTGGACAAGGCAGAAAATATAATCACTGAGGACAAGGAAAAGGCTAAGGTTCTTAACACCTTCTTTTCTTCTGTCTTTAATAGTCAGATCAGTTATCCTCAGGGTACTCAGCCCCCTCAGCTGGAAGACAGGGATAGGGAGCAGAATAAAAGAAGGAACTACAGGCCTGTCAACCTGACCTCATTATTGGGGAAAGTTATGGAGAAGATCACCTTGACTCTTGATCACAAAGCACGTGTGGGACAACCAGCTGATCAGGCCTAGCCTATATGGGATCATGAAAGGCAGGTCCTGCTTGAGCAACATCATCTCTTTCTAAGACCAGGTGAATTGCTTCATGGATGAGGGAAAAGCTGTGGGTATAGTTTGCCTAAACTTTAGTAAAGCCTTTGATTCTGTCTCCACAGCATTCTCCTGGAGAAGCTGGCAGCCAAGGGCTCAGATAGGTGTACTCTTTGCTGAATAAAAAGCTGGTTAGATGGCTGGGCCCAGAGACTGATGGTGAATGGAGTTAAAATCCAGTTGGTGACTGGTAATTGGCAGTGTTCCTCAGGGACTAGTATTCAGGCTGGCCATGTTTAATATCTTTACTGATTATCTGGACAAGGGGATTGAGTGCATCTCATCTGTAAACTTGCAGATGACATTGAGCTGGGAGGAAGAGTTGATGTGTCTAAGATTAGAAAGGCCCTATAGAGGGATCTGGTTAGTTTGGATCAGTGGGCCAAAGCCAACTGTATGAGCTTTAACAAGACCAAGTGCCAGGTCATACACTTCAATCACAACAACACCATGCATTGCTACAGTCTTGGGGCAGAATGGCTGGAAAGCTGCGTGGAGAAAAAGGATCTGGGGGTTTTTGTTGGCAGCTGGCTGAACATAAGCCAGCAGTGTGTCCAGATGGCCAAGAAGACCAATGGCATCCTGGCTTGCATCAGAAATAGTGTAGTTAGCAGGACTAGCAAGGTGATTGTCCCTCTGTACTCAGCTCTGGTGAGACCACACTTTGAGTATTGTGTTCATTTTTGGGCCCCACTCTATAAGAAAGACATTAAGGCCCTGGCACACGCACAAAGAAGGGCAGTGAAGCTGGTGAAGAATCTGGAACACACAACAAGAGATAACAGCCTTAACTTGCGCCAGGGGAGGTTCAGGTTGGATATTACACAGAAAGAATGGTGAGACATTGGACAGGCTGTGCAAGGAGGTGACTGAGTCACTGTCCTTGGAGGCTTTCAAGGAAAGGATAGATGGGGCACTAAGGGACATGGTGGTTTAGTGGTATGTTGGTGATGGGTTGATGGTTGGACTAGATGATCTTTGTGGTCTTTTCCAACCATAATGATTCAGTGATTATATGAGCTAGTCTGAGACACAGCCTAAAGATCAGAAAATGGTCCCCGCTCAGCCGCTCCCTGTTTCATAGAATAGCCACAGAAAACAATTTAAGATTTCAGTGTCATCCTTAATTTTGTCATTTCCTGTCTTCTAAATACTTGCAAATTTGATATTCTCTTAAAATAGCTTTTTCTTGTAACATACACCTAGAAAAAAGACAAAACATTAGAATACATACATGTTCTGAGATGGATGGAATTTAAATTAATTCTTATCAAGAATTCAGATTCTTGACATCACAGTGTATCTGGCTCTACTTCATCACAAGTTTTCCTGGCTCAAGATGAAATATGGTATGATCAAACCTTTAACACCTATGCACTACAATTCAGACACAGCACCTGTACAGGCAGGGGCAGAAAAATGTTGATGCCTTTAACCTAAATTCACAGTCTGTCCCATAGTCACTATATAATTTTCTTTATTAAATAAAAACTGATTCCCATACTAGTATTCCTCACACATATGCACTGTCATTCTTTTTTCTTTTAGAAGTACATCCTTCAACTGTTAACTATTTTGTTATCCTTTCATGTCAAGAAATCTTCTGAAGACAGAATTCAAGTAAACTGCAGTAACGGACTTCATAATGAATCTTACTGAAATAAATAAAGCCATTCTGTGATTTCATTTGTAAGATTTCCCGCATTTCATATTTATACTAGTCAACTTTTCCAGTTCTGCTGTTACTACAAACTTTTATCCCCTTTTCTTTTTTCCCTACTTATCTCCTTTTTAAAATTTTGTCTCCTTTTGGCACACTGCAGAAGGTGTTTCATAAACTGAGAGAAATAGAAGATACTCATATGAAGAAAGCAGATCCAGGTTTTCAGCAAGAATTACAGCTACAGTGAAATATAGATTTCTCTAGTAGAGATTTCAGTGAAAGCAAGTGATCACAGTATATTCTCATACTAAGTAGAATGAAGGGGAGAATGAAAGGAGCCTGGTTTAGACACCATAAGCTACTGAAGAACACCTTTCAAAAAAAAGTTTCAAATGATTAATAAATGCATTTAGTTATCAGAGATTCACATACATTTCATACATAATGATAAAGATAAAAACATAACTAATTATGTTAAACTAGTTTTCTCTAAACAACTGCTTACTCCTTCCAAGCCAATTATTTTCTCCATTGTACACTTTCAAATCTCTGAAATCGCTATGACCTGCATGACAGAAGATCCACAGATAAAATGTTGTCTCTGTCTAAATCAATGGAGTTTTCCAGTGACTTCAAATGGCTCATTAACACATTATAAAAATGGGATTTGGTGGTACCTGTAAGGTTCTGATATTTGGAAATGCACTTCTCCACCACACCTCTCCCTTCAACCACTCTAAAACGTTCTTTTTCTGACTAGACTCATCAATGTTAAAATACTAGTTAAAACAGCAGTCTGTCATCCATTTGACTATGACAATCCTACAAATGAACAACAAAATATTGGAGAAATTTAGCAACTTCCTGTACTTCATTTCAAGACTTTCTGTTTAGTTGCACAGAATAGAATTTCTACTACCCCTTCTGTCTTACCTATGCTATTCAAACCACTGTATTTAAACTGCAAGCAGTCAGTAACAGTCACAGCAGGAACCACCAGAAAGATGTGTCACGGTTTTTCTAAACATTAATATCTCCAGTACCCAGAAAGAAAATAAAAGGACAAACATTTGCTCCAAAGGATCTTTAAAAAACACAACTATTTCCTAATCTTGCTATGGTCAGTGCACAGTGCAGTAGAAAACTGAAATTCTGAGGTCAATTTAATGTTCTCTCCTACGTCTTCTGAAATGGACATATGTTGGCGATGATGTATTCAGTCTCCAGAGAGAAGAAAGATACTGTTCACACAGCACTTCTACTCACCAGTCCATGCAGCAATGGTGTTGGCTTTGAAGAAAGCCAACTGTTCTGCTCTCCCAGCCAGAGGTAAAGAATTGCATTGGTGGCCACTAGAGGGAGGATTAGGAATATAGTAAATTGTGGGCAAAAGGCACCCATGATGAATCACATGGGACAACCTACAAATCCCCCACTGCTGCCAAAAGGCAACAATTCAGATAGTGCTATGGGCTGGGAAGTATAATCCAGTTCTTGTAATCTCCTACAGAGAAGTTGCCAGTATGTGTCCTAAACTTTAGTGGCTGGAGGATGAGAGAGCTGACTAGGTTGCTTTATTTGCCTTCTGTTTTTAATCTCCTTACTAAAAACTTCTGATATCCTTTACCAAGGAAGCTCCTGTGAAAAGCAAACATCCCAGCTTCAAGAGAATCTCAGAAGAACCATCAACAGAGACACACTGTGCCAACACATACTGCATTTAATAAAAAACATCTGAACATGTTAAATGTATTTGAAAACAACAGAATTCGATGAGATAAATGTTCGTTCTCTAAAATAAGCTTTGAGTTATATCTGAAAGAAACATTTTCAATTAGTTACCTACTTAATTATGTAAGAAAGTATATCTAGCAATTCAGTTTACCCTGTAGCTTGGCTGCCTGATGTCTTACCTCCAGCACATGTGGCAGAACATTCTGACCAAGGCAGATGATTCCACGCAAAGCCAACTTCATTGTCTCCACTGCCAGTGCGAGAGATGGGAACATTGAATTTATACCTTATACCCAAATTTTGTTCCTGTAGCAGAATCTGAAGTTGAAAACAACTGGTTATACCATTAAAACAGGCAAGCAGAGGGTAAGTACAGTGACATTAACCTAGGTACATAGTATGTCTTTTGAAAGGGAAAAAAGCAATAAGGGAAGCCACAGTACTTCTTTAAGGTATTTCCAAAAGAATCTGAACTAAATTATTAAACATATACAAAAGGTATTATTGTATAAGCTGAGCTATATCTTCTTTTCCCTTTGACATCATAACTTCCTAACTTTTCAGTTCTTTATTTTTTGACATAATAACTCTAAGCCAGTCTTCATAAATTAATCTCTTCATGGAAATGAATTTCATAGCTGAATCATTACTTGAAGTAACAGTTATCTACATCACTATGCAAATATGCAGCAATTATCACTGAAATCAAGCAACTAGTTATTAATCTGGCCCTGCCCTTGCTTATATTTCTAGTGATCTATAACAGTAAAAATAGTAACAATAATAGACTGTTGCTGAGGTTACTGTTTTCACTGAATATATTAGTAAACACTGGTGGTTCCTTCGAAGGAATATCAATACTATCAATACAGTCCTATCACTGTGGGTGATATAGATGGCAGTGTAATAATCATCAAGAGCTTTTGTCTACCCTGACTGCTGATTGTACTGCATTTACTACTTCCCACCTGACATATGCTAGCCTTTGATTATCTTTTTTTTTTTTTCTAATAACATTTTCAGAGCAACATATGTCAAAGCAACACATTTTAATACAGGTCGAATTACTCAGACCACACTTAAAACCACTGACAACTACAGACCTGTCAGGAAAGAAAAATGCTACTGTATACATATTTACACGTCAAACAATTCCATCTATCAGAAATACACAGAAATGCAATATATATCCAGTTTACAATTTCTTCTGTCACTATTCAGAAGAACATTTAACATAGATAGGGCATTTTCTGTGACATTTCCCAGAGCTCTTATAACTTTATCACTTTTTCATCATAGTATCCGCATATCAGTTTTGAAAGGTAAGGAAACTTAATTAAAATACAAACGCAACATCCCAGCATGGTCTGGGACCTACTTTGATTTCACTCATGGTCTTATCTTTGCTCATAACATAAAATCATATTTCAAATTGCAGATATATATTAAATATAACTTTACCATGACTATGAGATTTTCCGAAGTAGGGCCTAGTGCTTCCAGAGATTCTGGTTCATCTGTCGGCCTCTTGTAATGAAAAGCTGTTCCAGCAACATCAAACTTTCTTGGCCAGTCAATAGTCCAGGCACCATTAATATAGTAGTCGTCCTCTTCAGATTTTAGAGCTTAAAAAAAAATACAAGCCACCTAAAAATTGGAAGCAGCATTTACAATGGAGAAGCCACTGCAAATTAAACTACTAAACTAGTAGAAGTAGGTGAGTTTCAGCTCTGTATCACTGTTTTTTCAACATAAACCTTTTTCTCTAGCCCTAATCAAAATAACCCTCATGCAACTTGACAAGACTCTCTACCATAATCTCCACTGTGCAGGTAAACTTTGCAGATACTATATAGAACAAAACAGAATGCCTCATGATGTTCTACATAAGTGCAAGGTGTTGCAGTTGGATTGCAGCAATCCCAGATATGTGTACAGACTGGGAGAAGAACTCATTCGGAGCAGCCCTGTTGGGAAGGACTTGGGGGTTCTGGTAGATGAAAAGCTGGACTGAGCCAGCAGTGTGCAGTTGTAGCCTAGAAGGCCAACTGCATCTTGGGCTGCATAAAAAGAGGGGTAGCCAGCAGGGCAAGGAAGGGGATTGTCCCCCTCTCTTTACTCTCATGAGGCCCCATCTGGAGTACAGTGTCTAGACCAGGGACCCCAGCAAAAACAGACCAATCTAATCTTTTGATTAAGATTTTGTATGTTGGAACATGAGACTGGTATCTCATATAACATCCTGAGAAGAAAAAAAAGAAGGAAGATTGAATTATGTTACCGATCAGATCTTACTTTGGTGCCTTTGCACAATTTTTGTTTCCTTCTTAGAGCATAAATCCAAGGCATTTCTACTACAAAATTAAATATTAGTTATTTCACAAGCAAAGATATTTTATTACTATTGATTCACCACCTTAAACCATAAAAATACTGTAGACAACAAATTTCTTAATTAGCTGCTGAAGTAGGCTGTACAAGCAGATACAACTCAAGGACTTAGTATTTGATATTTTACCAGTAATATGAGATTAATTTTCTAAATATGAAAAAGACTTTACATCTTAAGGCAAATCTTTTGTTAATTAGATACTGACTGCTTCACTTGAAGCAGTAATGAAGGCTATGGAGTTATTCATCATTTATATTTACTTTAAATATAACAGTATTTGAGGCAAAACAATGGGTGGAAATACACAATCAAGCAGTAGTACTGTTTTTTGTGACAAAACACATATTAACTTTACTATACAGGATTTTACAAACTCATGTCACAGTCATAAGAAGACAACATATGATCAAGTTTTGCCACCCACTAGATCAGGTTGTCCAAGGCCCCAGCCAGCCTGGCCTTGGACGCCTCCAGGGATGGGGCATTCACAGCTTCTGTTGGCAATCTGTTCCAGTGCCTCACCACCCCCACACTGGAGAATTTATTGCTAATATCTTATCTAAATCTACCCTATTTTAGTTTAGAACTATTACCTCTTGTCCTATCATACTATATAACTATGTTGAAGCTGAACATAAGTATTTAATTAGTGGTCAGACTTCCCTACAGTCAAAATTCCTAACCATTTTGCTTTCACAAAATCTAGACTGATTAAAAAGGGTAATGGGTCTCCCAGAGTCACCATGACATTGAAGTCTGTCTTACTCTGTCATTCAATACCAAACCTTTTCTTGTCAGTATATCTAGTATCTACTAACAGCAAATACTGAGGTAAGTTCTTTACTTCTATTAGTTCAGGCACATGAATGAGTGAGATATATAAATAAGCAAAGGGGAAAAAGTGTTTTCATACACAATCTCTCCAAAATTCTATTCTATCAATTATATGTGTGTTATACACTCTTAACTTTTTTACCTGCCTGTCTGCCAAGGAAAAATGTATCTGCATTCTGTGAGCAGATTTGCTTAATGTCAGTTGTTATGCATAGGTAGAGGCCACGTAGCTGTGAATAGCATTCCAATAATATAACTACATTACAATGATGAAGCAGTGACATAATTATTAGCATATGAGAAAGAAGGAATGAGTTAATATCAAGAAATTTGTGAGAACGTGAGAACGCAGGAAACCCACAGGAAATCAGAACACAACACTTGCAAAGGGGAATGTAAGTGAAGATGTCAACTCAAATCAATCAAATTAAGAGAAGACAGCAGCATTCCTAAACATATATTTTTTTCAGCAGAACTGAAAAAAAAGGCAATTTTGTTGCTGTTTATGGATGGATCGGTTTAAAAAAAAAAAACAGATTACTTATACAGCCACAGGAACATGTGCTTTTACCGTCACAGCACTAGGAGTGTTACTGGTGCAGAAATAATTAGCCAAAGGTGGGGAGCATGGAGAACAGAGGTACTGAGGTTCTCAGATATCTAACTGCTGCCTCAACTTAACGTCAGGGCTTGCAAAAGAACTGGGTCACAGTTAGTCTGAGACCTACTAACTGAAAGGAATAGAAAAGCACTGAAGCTAGTATCAGAGCTACAGGGGAGGGGTTTTTTCATTATTTTTTTTATTTCCAAATTGAGAAATTGATTTCTTTGACTGTGGTCACATATTTGGCAGCTCTGCACATAAAACAAAACATAATAATATGTGCAAATGGTTATTTTCAGCTGAATGAGTTCTCTAATCTGGTTCATGGTGTGACCACAAAACAGCTGTTCTGAAACAAGAGGGGACTCCATAAAGATTAGGAAGGAGTTGTAAAGTTGACATTGTTACTAAAGAAGCACCTATAAAACAATACCTTGAAGTATGTATTTTAACACGATAAAGTCCTTTTTAACTGCCATCATGTTTCTGTAGTTCTCTTTAGGGAACAGACAAATTACAAGCATTCCTTTCCCCAGAAATTGGTGATTCTAAAATAGTACTCTTGTTCACGTTCACAGTACAAAACACTCATACAAAATTGAAACAGTCCTTGTGACCTAGTATTATCTTACATTAGCATATAATGGCTCCCTTGAAAGTTATAAACACAGCAAACTAGTGAAGTAGATGAACGCCCCTGGAATCAGCCAGGGCATCTGAGACATGAAGCAAGGTAGTGAGGAGAGGGCCTGAAACTTGGGAACACCCTTGAAATTGTGAGAAGCACACTGGAAATGTATTTTATCTTTTTAGACCTGTGGCCAGATTAAAAACCACAAATGTTGTCTGTCTTGTCCATGTGAGCTAAAACATTGACATTTTTCATTAATTTTGGTGCTGAGGTTACTGACTTAAGCGCAATTCCAGATCATAGTTCTCTGTTAATAAATTAGAGGAGCAACAAACTTAACTGTAGTAACTAGAAGTATTTTCTTTATTCTCCTTTATCACCTCTATTTTCAGTTTTCCATGGAATCAGAAACCCAAGTATCTTAATGTGATCTGTATATTAAATAGGACACTAATATTGGTGTAAATGTCAATATTACAAAACATTCTTTTTTGAAAGCAACTGTGACAGGATGCACTGTATGCCTCTCTCCCATCAGCTCTGTGTGAAATGTCAATATAGAATACACAAGCAATCTTACCGACATATTTTGACATGGGAGAGTGGGATGCTGAAAGAATGGTAAGTGCTCTTTATTCCTGGAGTAGTGAATGTTACTATTTCCACAGAATGGAAGGAGACTGAAAATCTGAATTACATGACTGTGGGACCAAGCCGACCAAGAATTTCAAAAAAAGCAACCAACAGTAAAAGGTACTACTATTATCAATACAATAAATTTAGGAACTAATGCACCTTGAAGAGTAATTACTTTTCAAACTCACACTTATATGCATTTATGCATTATGGTCCTTTCCAACACACCAGTATCATACACATAAACTGACATTAGTACAGACTGACAAAGTAGCACAGACAGTTGCCATTAGGCCTATAAAGGTAACAGGTTCTGGTTGTGTTAATCCATTTTCCTGTACAACTGATCAGCTCTCTACATTATTTTTGCCTAAGAAATGCGTGTTCCTGCACTACTATGAACTGAATGCTATGCAAATCAGTGTGTATGAACTCTGAGAAATGCATGTTCTTTTGAGTTTGAGGAAGCTGGATTAGTACATTAATTAATACATTAATTAATTAATACAAATTAATATTTTAAAAATGGAAATGAAATTTAACACAAACTTAAAGAAAATGAAGGATAATCTGGATTAATTTAATTTGAATTTAATTCTGTGCTTTGTCACAGATCCTGAGTGATCTTAACAAAGCACAAATGTTTTCCTGCATGTAATTTTCCTATCCATAGAACAGGCATAGCAATAAGTCCCTACAACACAGAAATATAGAAACACTGTAGAATTAATATATTACATTGCCTTAAGATAAGGGGGCAGTATCATATCATCGGCTTTGGCTGAAAAGATCATATTGTTCCAACCTCCTGCTGTGGGCTGCCCAGGGCCCCAACCAACCTGGCCTTTAACATGTGCAGGGATGGGGCATCCACACCTTCTCTAGGCAACCTGTTTCCAGTATCTAATTCATAACTATGTAAGTAACTTTTGCTGTTGTTGAATAAACAGTCCAAGAATAAGATTATGTTTTAAAACAGTACAATCCCCTAAGATCAGAAACTTCCTCAGGAGGAAGACACTACCTCAGAGTGGGGCAGTAGATCACTTGAGCTCTAGGTCTGACCCTGTAACTGGCCTGATTTTGCACTTTAGTCCATTAGCACCACTTGGGAGAATGCATCCTAAACAACTGTTGCAACTATCTGCCACAGCCTAAAAACTGTAATTCCCTCTCCTCCTTCTACTATGTGCATGGCTCGGTCAAACCAGAAAACCATACCTTCAAGTCACATCAAAACTAACTTATTTCCAGTCTGCTATTTAAAGCATGCTCTTACCAATATAGTTCTTGGACACTGCCACTTCTCTTATTTCAATGTGCACTGAACCTCTTGGTATTTGAATCACTTCCATGTAGCCTATGAGAAAATTGTATATTTTTTTCTCGTTATATTAGTCATGAAATTAACCATTAATAAATTATTTACAACTAAAAACTACTAGGAGGAACAGGATTCAAACATACTTGGTACCAAGGAAAACTCTTTTAATTTCAGACAGATTTTAAAGTGGTAGCAGAAATGTAATACAAATTTACAAATTCATTTTTTTAAAATGCTAACTTAGTACTTTCAACAGTGTATCACAAGTAACTAATGTATAAAATGATCACAGGATCATAGGACAATTCAGGTTGGAAAGGACCTCAGTCATTTGCTTCAACTTCTTTCTACAAGTACAATTAGCCAGAAGATAAGACAAGATTAGTCAGTGCCCGTACATGTACGGGGTCAAGAAAAACACCAAAGATGGAAATTGTGCAACTCTTTTGGGCGAGTGAGCCACTGCTGGACTATTCACATGGGGAAAATGTTTTTCCTTCAGTTCAAGTAATGTCTTTTTTTTTTTTTTTTTACAACCATTGTCTCTGCTCCTTTCATCATGTCGTCTACTACTATGAAGAGCCTGGTTCTGTCCCCTCACTAACCTCCTCATAGGTTTTGGAAGGCTGATACCAGGTCCCTATGAGCTATCACTTCTCCAAGCTAAATAAGCTCAATTCCTTCAACCTCTTCTCAAAGAGTGGTTGTTTCAGCATACAGTTATCTTAGTGGCCCCTCACTAAACTGAACTCATGTCAGTGCATCAATCCTTTCCCTACATTTGAGAATCCAAAACTGACTCCAGATGTAGCCTTAATAAAACTGACACTGCCAACAGCAGTATTGTTTTTTAAGCTACATCTTCAGCTAACTGTCAATACACATTCCCTAAGTTCTTAATAACATTAACTTAAGCAACTCTTTTGAATCCTTTCCATTCTAAAATTTCAAGTATAGTCATATACATGATCATAAATATCACATTCCATTGTGCGCATTACAATCATTCACATAATTTCATTTACGAAAGCACTATAACAAAAAAAACACATTCATTTTGTATGAAGTGCATTTAAGATCATAAAAATTAAATATTCAGTAATGAAGGATATTGTAGAATTTGACATAAATCCAAACTAATACATTAAAATGAAACAATTAGGCAAAAGGAGTCAAAATGAGTGACTGGCAGCAACATCACGATGGAAATCAGTGAAGTACTGTTTTTCATTTAACAGCTATCTAAATGCAACAACAGAATAGACGTAAATATGCATACCTCCTCTGGGCAATGAATCATTGAAGAAACCTTCAATAGCTTCACATGTACTTCCATCTCCTCCACAAACACGACATCTATCTTCCTTAGCATCAGACCCCAAAATATTATCACAACCTACATGCTAAGAAAAAATATTTTAACAAGTTGATGTTTTTTTGCACCTTTATCTTCACTGTTTGATAAAACACTTCACTCAAGTTTAAGATACTCAGTTCTTTTTATCTGCTCTATTTCTGATACCTTGCATTCTCCATTGATACAGATATCCAGTGAGTCAGCATTGCACTGAGTCCCATCTATTACTGCAGGAGCACGTTCAGTGTAAAAATTATAACCTTCAGCCAAGCAGTTTAATGCACATGGTTTAACCCCACCTGGACAACAAAAGTGAAGAAAAAAAATAACAGAGTTCCTGAAAAAATAATGTATTTGCATAAATAGATCCAAAATTTATGATCTTATCTTGTGTTTATTTTTCACATGCAGTATAGACACCTTATTTCACTTTCCATTATTGATTTCTTTACTTGATTCTTCTTTTTTGCAAAGAGCATTACTTTTTATAGTAAGATATAGCAAGGTTGGATGTCTACAAAGGGATTCTATTATGTTAACATAACATTAATGATTATTAAACAATTTGAAAGGATACCACTTCAGCAACACTTGACAAACGTGCATAAAAAAAGAATGTAGTCCTAGAAATAAGTCAGGGTGAATTTCAAAAACTACATTAGACTATTTTAGATGGTATTTCCACCTACTAGGAACATGCTACAACTCAGATCATGTGATCACAGTGGTCACTTTTAGGCTTTTCATCTAAAACAAAACTACAAATAAAACCATTCAATATAAAAACAAAAGGGAAAAATATTCAGAGTTTAGAATAGAAAAAAAGTAATCAAAGGATGACTTGCTAATTTTGAACAATGACCAAAATGCAACTAAACTTGATTAAACTGCTCAAAAGAGAAAAAGAAATTTTAATTCTCTTCCCTGCTTCAAAAACACCCTTTTTATTTTACAGTGCAATCATACGAAACTCGTATTTTTAAAATAATCTTTAGAGACTCTGTGATGCTTCTTCCCCTTTCTCCATTTCCCAGTATTATTGAGAAGTTTATACTAAATTTGTCACAGTAGCATCAAATTCACTTACAGATAAATTATGTAATGTCAAATTCTATTACACCTGAAGATGAAAAAAGGGCTCTGTATTTTAATATAGAGTCCCTATGATGATTCTCAAGCTTTTTTCACATTAAAAAAAAAAAAAAAACCTGCTAGAATATTCAGGGCTCTTCTGTAAGATTTATAGCAGCTGACAAAAGCTTAGAAAACTTAACTTACGTTATCGTACCTTCATCAAAAAATTTACATAATTTACATACACTACTTTCTGTATAAAATTTATATATATTTGAATACTTCACATATAATAATGTTTTTGAAAAGCTACACGTTACCTCCAGTGTAGGGTTTCCAGTTATAATACTTTCCGCGGAAAGGCATGTTGTCAAAGTCTGCACATTGTTTTTCTCGAAAGTCACGGGCCCCTGCAGGACACGGCTAAAATAATACAGACCAAAGAGAGTTTATTCCTTCTGAATATCAAAATAAAAAGAAATGTTAATATTACAAATAAAATCATCCAGAAGACTAGAAGGTGGTTCTTTGCTTTTATATTGTGTCTCTGATTTTGACACTTCCTTTATTTCTCTGTAATTGAAGTGTCCTTCAGCTGGCATGCAGTAATTGAATTAATTTAAATAAAGGTAAGTGTTATAACAGCTTCCACAAAACCAGACAAACAAAATCACGTCTAACTATGCTTCATAATCAATCCATCAGCTACCTCCTTATAAACACACACATAAAAACAATTGAAAAAATGAAAATCATTCTGGTAAGAGCTCTTGCCTCAGTTGTACTATATGAAGCAGCTGCACTGACCTATGTTTCCAAGATTTTGAGAAAGAAATTACAACACTTTCTAAAGATGTGCAGACTATTATCACTTTTGCTTACTTGCAGCTTTGAAAAAAGCACTGCAATAAGGCTGAGAATGAGACTAGATGCCATGTTTGATCCTGACTCAAAGCATTATCCAAGTGTTAAGACATAAAAAGTGATTTCATTTAAATGTTCACTACTAAACATTTCCAATTACAAAACTGAGAAATTTCTTACTTTAGGAGAAACTGACTTCTTTGCTATTTCTTTGCTAATTTTTCGTGAGCAAGTTCAAAATAATAATGACGACCTTGAACACACAGAATTCACACAGCATGTTAAACATTGCTATCATTGTTTAAGTAGCAGCTATGATTTCAAGCACCGTCAGGCAAAGTATTTGAAATACAGATTAAAATCATTTTTAGACTGAAAGAGAAAAGAAATTGTTTGTGGAAATTAGTGTTGTGAATAAATATTACTATTTTATGAGCAACAGAAGAATTCATTTCATGGCAGTTTTACTAGTCTTCCTATATATATATCTAAGTCAGCCAGTCCTGTTCAGGAATCTCAAATGCATTCAAGTGAAATGGTCTGTAAAAATGCACGTAATAAAAATCTATTGCACAATGCGAATATTAATAATTATAATTCTCGGTACACATTAGTCAAGCTCCTGCCATAGCCAGCCCATTGCACTATCATTCACAAACTACAAAAAATTTCTCCAATTTTGAATATAAATGAAAATACTGGATGCTAGAGTCTTACAATTTTAAACTGTCTACAAATCTCTACTATCACTTTGTAATTAAAAATATATTTTTATTAAAATGCACTTACTGCTTAAAAATTTACTGTTAGTACCTTAATTCTAGTGCTTCAGATCATAATAATGAGAATAAAAATAACTGTAAAAATACTCAAAGAATAAAAAGAAAAAAATATACTGGTAACAACTATATTTGCTTCTTTGTCTCTTATTCTTCAAGCAGTAGAAGGAACTGTCCTGACCTACTGCAAAGTCTGCAATCAGATCTCATCTACACTCGTCAATACCCACTACTCTTCAGTTCCACATGCTTGCATGGCTGTTATTCCCCCTGCATACTTACCTTTCCAAGTTAATTAAAATCCACTGCAGAAGACACCATTAAACCCTTTTTATGAACAAAATTATTGTAATATGATTTTTGAGATGCATTCTTATTTCTCTTTTGATGGGGATATTGGATGTACTTTGAGGCAAGATCATACATTTCAATAATAATAACGATGGATAAGAGTGCATACTCAGCAACTCTACTGATGATAGACAACTGAGATGAGTGGCTCATAACTCCAGAGTCACACTGCTACATAGAGACATCTCAAGAGGCTTGTAAATGGGTCCACACCAACCTCAGCAAGTTCAGTCAAAGAGAAACACAAAGTCAAGAACCCAGGCAATAATATTCCCATGAGCCAGTTACATGCTTATGGCCTTCCAATCAAAAAGGAGCTTTACAGAAAAGGACCTGGGAGTCACAGTTGTCAAGTTCAACGCGAAACAAGGTACTCTTACCACAATGAAAGCTAACAGTATCCTGGGCTGCATTAGGCAAAGTACTGCCACAGGTGACTACCTTTCCTTCTTTTCCGCATTGGAGAGGCAAAGATTGCCATGAGAATTTGCATAATCTCCATCCTGGAGATAATCAAAAGTCATCCGGGTCCTGATGGCAATGGTCCTGAGCAACCATCTCAAGGTTTGTGCAAGTGGGGATAGTTAAGACACTCTCCAGGGGTTCCATTTCAACCTCAATCATTCTGTGAATCTATAAGCAAAGCCTTTCCTTTTGATAACTCAGTTTCTGCCACAATTTAAACTGCTAATATCAGTGCTTCCTCTTTCTTAAAGACAGCTTTGGCAGCCTGACAGAAGAACAGCTACATACACTTACATGCTTAGCCTGGAATCTCACTCCTCACCAGCAGACAAGGCTGGCAATGCCTGGGAACAGTTAAATGAACCATGGGAGCAAAGCTACTCATCCTCTACACTTAGACAAAACCATGGCCACTAAATTAATGCCCTACTCTGAGAATGTTATGTACAGCAAGACTGGGGGCATAGTTATATACTTATCATCACTATCTCAGCTTCCACCGTTTCTTTCTTTTCTCACTCTGTGGCTGAAATAACTGCTTTCACAAATTAGAAAGGTACAGGAAATCAGATTTTCAGTGGCTTTTCCACTGACAAATAGGGTTGAAGACTTTTCTGAAAGAAACAGACATGAAAGGAACATCTGTTTCTTTCCACAGTGCTAGGACCTAGCAATTACTACTCCACAACAGCTGACTTCCAGTTTACTCATTCCAGTAAAATTTCACTTTTTAAGCAGAATGTCTGCTGATGATAAAGGGGATAATCACTGCAACTTTACTCAAGACAAGCAATAGAAAGGCTACTGCTGTCATAAGTTATGTCTTTTTGTTGTATTTCAAAAGTCATCTTAACCTATCCAAATAAGTATCTTTTGTATCCATGACACATTGTGTCCTTTCATATCTGATTCCACAACACAGGAAGAATTTCAGCCACAGTATTAGAAAGCCTGGAAAAGCTTAAGGTCACCATGGTAACTCAAGATAGCAAAGAATGAAAGTGATCAATTGGGATGTTAGTCCTTCTAGGTAGTGCAGGTGATGAAACAGTAACAGAATGGGAGAAAATGCTACTAGAGACATATTTCAGCTCTGATCTGCAATAGCAGTTCATGGAGAGACAATGGCATTCCCATTTCTAATGCTAACTACTTTATAATCTGAAATGACTAGACATAATTTAGTTAACATACACTGGTACCACTCAGAGCTGTTAATTTTGTGTTAAAATGCCAAGTTTAAATGGTTAAGAACACACCTGAAGGTTTCGATTATCAGAGAAAGTATCATAGATAGTATCATGATAACATTTTTAGTTTCTTGACATTCTGTCCTGTTTTTGGTAATCCTGCAGATTAAATTGTGATTTCCTACATCACAAGTACTTTTAATTAATTTCAAAAACTAATATACTAATGATATCAAAGCTTGTCTATAACCCAGTGTCTCTGGCTCCAAAAATCCGAATCCATCAATCCATAAGCAGATTTGGTGACCTGTGCAGTAAAATAAATTTCCATTTTAGTGGCTATGTCCTCTTAGTGAATACTGAAAAATGACAGCTCACATATCAGGATCTTGCTCGTCACCACAGCCATTTATTTTAACACTCTCAATCATGTACTGAATCCAGCTTTGAGGTGGATTCAGTAAAGTTTTCAGGTAGCCCTGCTGAAGACGGTAGCCACCAAACTCAAAAGAACAATATTCTGTACTCTGAATAAAGAAAAATACAACTGATACTTAAATTTATTTCTGTTGTGTAACTTTATTTCCCGTGGAGTACATCACTACTACGTGGGAGGAAAGTAAAACTAAAGATGGTGTCCTCAAGAAATGCATTCAAAATCATAGGTATGAAATGCAAACAGGTTACTGCAAGGTAAGCTACAATATGCATTTTCAAAATGTCAGTTCTGTGGCACTGTCTCTTGATGTAGATATTCTTCTTCCAAAATAAATATTCAATGACCTTATAGGATATGATATTTTACATTTTTCATGAATTTACAAGTTTTTTCATGAGTAACTGTTGCTACAGGCTGCTTGAGTTTCCAATCTCTCTTTAGGAGATGGCAAATCATGAGACAGGAATCTAACAAATGTCTAAGAACTTATAACAGGGTATGAAGAATGTCCACAGGAGAAGATGATAAAACAACCAAAATTTTGAGTCAAAAAGCTCTAAGAAGAATATCAAAATTTTTGAATACTGAAGCAAAAATAGTTTAACAACTGTCATCAAATTGTTGAACCAACACTGACACAACACCAAATATCTTGTCTTAAAGAAATCTGTTTATCTTGGAGCTTCAAGTCAGACAGTCTCCTGTAATTGACTAGGTTTCCTATTAACAAAGGATTACATCAGAAGATGAGAAACAAAGCCAGAAGGGTGATACATGAAAGGCAAATTTTGTTCTAAGATATACCACCTCACATGGATGCATCTTAGAAAAAAAAGGCTTGAAAATATTAGAATTATCTAAGCAATTAACAATCTATGAATGAATGTGTGCATAAAGAGCCAACAAAAATTGTTAGCCTATGTTCTTTTGTGAGAAAAAACTAAAGAACAAGAATCTTTGAAAGGCACGTGTACACCTATACTTTTATGAAAATAAAGCATTTACATAACATGTAATCAAAACATTCTACTGCATTTAAAAGATGAGGAGTCTTTTACAGTCTTATATGTTTATCAGCTTAAGTTTCAAATCCTATATATATTTTAAATCACTTACAATTAGTTTAACTGGAGTATTGTTTCTTGCAAGTAAGTGGTTAGTGGTAGAAAATACAATTCTGATGACAGTGTTCTTTCTATCAGCTTTTGTTTCTAAATTCATTAACTGATGTTCTTTTCTGCTGATCTCAATGTTTCCATTAGCAGATGCCTTTTGAATTAAGAAGTCATATACGGCTTTGGAAGTCTTTGATGAGAAATATGCCTAGTAGGAGTGTATGTGCTATTTCCAAAGAAAGAAAATGGTAAAAAGAAAGGGCAACAGAACTAACTCATCTCTGAAAGAAAAATGAAGTCAGAAAGAGGGGTTTTTTTTGTTAATGAATTGTAGGAGCTTTAGGGAGTGTTACATTTAAAATTACATATGGGCAATGAGTGTTGACACTGCAAAAAACTTCAAGAGAAAAGATGTACTAACAAAGCATTTTTTCATACAAATAATGACGGATTTGCATGCTTTTAATGCTTACATTAATCAAACATACCATTCCATTAAAATGTCAAGCACTAAGGACTGTAATAAACCTTGAAACAAAATCTACTAGTCTCAGCAATTCTTAGTTATTTAAAACCCTGAAGATTACTATAAAAGAAATGGACTACAGTTGTCAAAACCATTAAGATAGCAAATGTAAATTTCCGTAAGTTACAATATGTTTAAGCACTGAAAAAACATGCCCACCCCTCCCACCTTGCCCCCTTCTGCCAGATTACAAAAAATTTTTCACAGTCAAACTTTAAAAATGGCATTTTCAAATATCATAGCCCAGGTCTGCAACTGTTCAAGGTTTGTTTTTAAGACCTATACAGTGACACTGAGGATTTCTTCTCCAAATCCTTTTTTAAATTATTGAAATCTGACCACAGGTAGGAAATAAACACTTCGGGCTACAGGATTATAACTTTAAAAGATTTGGATAACCTGGAGCAGTGTTTTGAAATAAAGCAATGGATGCAAATTACTACATTCGGATTTGGACTAAACAAGTGTACAAGCTCAACTTGAGGAATGATCTCCTAAATGCCAGCTCCTCAGAAAGAGATTTGGGTGCTGTGAATCAATACTTGCTGAATAAATGCTGTCACTGTTTTAAGAAAAATGAACACAATACTGATATTATAAGGAGAACCTCATCACTAAGTTAACATACATAATTCTAAGTGGTACTTAGTTTTGACAGGAGCTGTCAAAAAACCTGCGCAGAGTTTGGCTACCACACTACAAGAAAATGCGCACTACTGGGATGCCAAAGATTGTTAGCACAGAGACTATATAGTGTAAAGAAGACTAACAGGAGACACAACAGTAGTCTGCGAACAGAGGAAAGGCCGCCAGAGAGGAAAAATGTTCTTCTAAATCGCACCTGGAACAGAGTAAGACTCTTAAAGGATGAAAAAATGTGTTATATTTTAGGAAAATGGTTCTGAAAAGTAAAGATTCTAATGCAATGGTTTAATGACAGTTGATTTTGCAAACAGCCGAACAGCCAAAATGGCCTTCCCAGGCACCTTTCAACTGTTCCTTCTGTGACCTTCTCAGCTTCCTCTTAGTAATAAACAAGAAGCTTAGAGAGAATAAGGGAAGCAAGGCAAATTTGGAAGGATTTCTTGAAAGTATCTGACATTAAGAAATTAAAAATGACGAGACTAAAAGACATCCTTGCAACATTTCAACAATATCACTAGGTATGATTGCTAACTAAAAAAAAAAAAGACAATTTCAACATTGTTGAATGTTTGTGAGGTAGCAGGATATTGTATTATCTAAACTTTCTCATGTGCTAGTTACTGTGGCATATGCTAACTAATACCTATTAGAAATAAACATTTTAAAAAGAGCATATGGAGAACTAGCCTGAAAAGTTCTGAAAGAGTTAAAGATTGCCAATATGAATTTTTAAACAATCTTAAAGACTATACAAACAAACTGAAATGGTGCTAAGGTAAAAATGAACAGTATTTGAAAATGGGCAAATGAAATACAGCTTGTCTGTTATCACATCAAAATAAGCAGAGAAGTTGATAGTGACTTGACTAATGCAGGCTTAAAAGGAAGATAATACAGACCAGTGTACAAGAATACCATAACATTTTATCAACTACAATTTTATATGTTTCCTGGTGAAAATAAAAGAATAATACAATATACCTAGATTTTAATAAGCCACGTAACTTAGCAATGCACTGCATCCCAATTAATAATTAAACCAACCAAACCTGTACTAGTTCAGTAAAGCAGGTAGAAAATTAGAAAAGCCAAATCCCAGCTAGAACTGAACTTGGCCACTAAGGTGAAGAACAACAATAAATATTTCTATAAATACATCAGCAGTAAGAGAAGGGCTAGGGAGAATCTCCATACCCTGTTAGATGCTGAGGGCAATGCAGTGACCAAGGATCAGGATAAGGCTGAGGTACTTAATGCCTTCTTCCCCTCAGTCTTTAATAGTAAGACTAGCTGCACCCTGGGCATACAGCCACTTGAGCTGGCAGATGGGGACAGGGAACAGAATAGGCCATGCACAATCCACGATGAGATGGTTTTGGACCTGCTCCGAAAGCTGGACACTCTCAAGTCCATGGGTCCAGATGGATTACACCCTAGAGTGCTGAGGGAGTTAGCGGATGTGGTTGCCAGGCCGCTTTCCATCATCCTTCAATAGTCCTGGCTAACATGGAATGTCCTGGTGGTCTGGAGACTAGCGAATGTGATGCCCATCTTCAAGGAGGGCCAGAAAGATGATCCTGGTAGCTATAGACCTATCAGTCTCACCTCGGTGCCAGGGAAGATTATGGAACAGGTAATCTCAAGAACCATCATGGATCAGTCAAAGGTCAACCAGGGGATCACGCCCAGTCAGTATGGGTTCATGAATGGTAGATCCTGCTAGACAAACGTGATTTCGTACCAAGACAAGGTGACCCGCTTAGCGGATGAAGTTAAGGCTGTCGATGTGGTCTACCTGGACTTCAGTAAGGCCTTTGACACTGTTCCCCACAGCATCCTTGTGGAGAAGCTGGCTGCCCATGGTTTGGATAGGCATACGCTCTGCTGGGTGAAACACTGGCTGGATGCCCAGGCCCAGAGAGTTGTGGCCAATGGAGTTAAATCCAGCTGGTGGCCAGTCATGAGCGGTTGTCACGGCATTACTTATGGATCTGTGTCCATGACAGGGGACAGCAGGCCCACAGGCCCGGAAAAGAGAGAAAGGAGGAAAAGAAAAGTGTCGGCGGTTTAGGGGCTGGCCCGGACCGGTCCTGTGGCTAATGTGGCAGGGGACCCGGGGACCCACGCCCTGAGGAAAACAAAGGGAAGAGGGGAAGGGTAGGAAAATTGTAGACGGGTCTAAAACAAAACTGGCAAAAATCTGAGGACGAACATTAGTTCACTAAATATTATATCGAAATTGAGGCCAACAAATCAAAACAGAGAGAGTTCAAAGCTGAGATTCCTACTCCATAAGCTGCAGGGGGACCATGTGCTTCTCTGCCGCATACGAAGAAAGAGGAAACTCCCGGTCTGCCAGGCAGCTTCACCCGCCCCCTCCAGACGCAAAGACCCCTGGGGAATGCAGCTCCTCCCCTCCTGCTCCGAGAACCAAGCACACAAAAACGCCAGTCCACAGGACCAGAAGATTAATTCTTTAACTGCCAGTGCTTTACACAATGTTATGATGTAGAATACCGACAACAAAAAAATCACAAAACCAGGGCTCGGTACTGGGGCCTCTTCTATTCAACATCTTTATCAATGATCTTGATGAGGGGATTGAGTGCACCCTCAGTAAGTTTGCAGACGACACCAAGTTGGGAGGGAGTGTTGATCTGCTGGAGGGTAGAAAGGCACTACAGAGGGACCTGTAGTAGGATAGACCGCATAGATGGGCCAACGCAAACCATATGAGTTTCAACAGGACCAAGTGTCGGGTTCTGCACTTTGGTCACAACAACCCCAGGTAACGCTACAGGCTTGGGGAGGAGTGGCTGGAAAGCTGCCTGACAGAAAGGGACCTTGGTGTGCTGATGGACAGTTGGCTGAATATGAGCCAGCAGTGTGCCCAGGTGGCCAAGAAGGCCAATGGTATCCTGGCTTGGATCAGGAATGGTTTGGTGAGCAGGACTAGGGAAGTAATCCTGCCTCTGTACTCAGCACTGGTGAGGCCCCACCTCAAGTACTGTGTTCAGTTTTGGGTGCCTCAGTACAGAAACAACACTGAGGTGCTGGAGCAGGTCCAAAGAAGCCCAACAAGGCTGGGGAAGGGCTTGGAGAATATGTCCTACGAGGAGAGACTAAAGGAACTGGGGCTGTTTAGTCTGGGGAAGAGGAGGCTGAGGGGAGACCTCACTGCTCTCCTCAAATACCTGAAAGGTGATTGCAGTGAGCGTGGGGTTGGTCTCTTCTCACTGGTGACAAGTGACAGGACAAGGGGAAATGGCCTCAAGTTGTGCCAGGGGAGGTTTAGGCTGGGTATCAGGAAAAACTGATCGGGGTTTTTAAAGGGTTGTTAAGCACTGGAACAGGCTCCCCAGGGAGGTGGTTGAGTCACCATCCCTGAATGTGTTTAAAAACAGTTTGGATGTGGTGGTCGGGGACATGATTTAGTTGTGGGTTGTCAGAGTAGTATAGTTAGGTTGTGGTTGAACTTGATGATCTTGAAGATCTTTTCCAACCTGAGCAATTCTATGATTCTATAGTATGATAAATCTGTTATTGATTGGCAACTAACAAATTAAAGACTTCAATAAGGAATCATTACTTAGTCAGTGAATTCAATACACTGTTGAATTTCCTGTCAACTGTGAAAATGAGAAACATGTTCAGCATCATTCAACATTCTTGTTTCTGAATTGGAGCTATAAATAGCAGGATATTTTCCAATTTCACAAGAACCAGCTGTGTGAAAAATAAAATGACAGTAAACTAATTACAGAGCATCATCTGGCAAGCTGGATTCATTCAAACGAAAATTGCCCAAAGACACCAAACACAGCTGATCTATTGAAATCTATTGAAGAAGTAAGACGGTCAGGTTTTCCTCACAGTGTAATTTGGAGGGTACTAGGACTTTTCAGATTTACAACTCATACTGGACAAGAAGCTGAGTTTCAGGCTATCTTACAACACTAGCACAGCTCTTGGATGTGTGAATAGTGCAGCTGTGATAAGGAGTACGGAACTGGTTTTGAATCTGAAAATTTATAATACTGTTGAACAATGAGAATAAACTTCATTGGAAAACCTCATGTATGCAGAGATAACACACGAAAATTAACAGTGACCATAACAACAAGGTATTTTAAAGGAAAAAATATTAATTATTGCATTTTTTCCTGAAATATATCCAAAGATGAGAAGGTGAAATAACACCATTACATACACCATATATACACTGATTCTATCACTGTTATGAGCTTTCATGTTCTGAGAAGAAACCTGTTGAATTTGAAGCTAAAAAATTATGAAGTCAGTTTTTTGTTTGTATTGCTACTAATTTAGAAAATTACTAGTGAATTGCTTTACTGTTATGTACTTTCATCATTCAATTTCATTCTATTTTTAACTTATTTGAATTTATAATTCTTGTTCCTCATTTAATTTTAAACATTTGCACACTCCCCACCTCCTTCCTCAGTGTTAGTTAATTACTTGGTGAGTTGAACCAAAACTGCATGATCATTCTAGTAACACAAGAACCAATGGATTCCGGATGGCAAAGCAATGCACTTACACTGGAAGAAACACATTTTCACAGAATGTCAGAGAGGATTGTAAACACTGAAAGTCACATAGGCATAAAAATCAGGTTTAGAAGTAGAGGATGGTTGAGGACAGTTGTGAAGGTCAAACAATATACAGATAAAATGTGAGGTTCAAGAAATCTTTCAACAACCAGCTTCAGGAAACTTCTAAGGAAGGAAATGTCACACTTGGCTCCTCTAATTTTGTCATCTTTCCCTAAACACTAGTTATTAGCTACTACTGGGAGGCACTGGGCTAGAAAGAACTTTGGTTTAATGCATAATGGGACTCCCTATGCTACTTGTTCACCTTAAACCTGAATGCTCAGCTGAACTTGCTCTAGGCCTTAATAACGAAGGCAGCAGATGGGCACCCCAATGCAACAGGGATCTCAACATTTAGCAGAGCTTGTAGAGTGTCCATTGTATAAAAGTGCCTAACAGGACTACTTGCCAATGAAGCACTGAATTCACAGCTTTTGTGAACTGGAAATAAATCCATAAATGCATCTGTTGCTGATAACATTAAAAACAGGCAAGTTGCTCTACAAAGGAACAAAGTTTACTTACATCAGTATTGCAGGAGCGATATCTCTTCCTTTCTCCAAGACAATATTTGCCTCCACCTGAAGGCCTGGAAAAAGATATTTTATGTGTTAGTTTATGTTTCAGTATAAACACATATTCATGAGATATATATTATTAGCATAAATACAAGTGCATGAGATATACATAGGTTGCTCTGAAAGTAATGCCTCCTATTTATTTCCATGGAAACAACAACAAATAAAAAGAGCAAAGCAACACTGCCTGATAAAGCAAATTCCTACCTATAAAATACTCTTTTTCAGCATAGTCATCACCATTACCTATGCATTTTTGCCAGCAATGAACAAGAGTCAGCATGCTGCACTCAAAAAAATCTGCACGGCCGTCTGGCAAGTGGCAATGATGCAATCAAGGAAACTGCCACCTTAAGCCACTTATTGGTTCATTAGGTCCTGAAAAATTTGCATACGGTGTTCTTTCTGTTCCTGTGTGAGAATCTGTGGGACCCACCTGGCACAAATTTGGGGACATTCCAGCACTGCCACCATTGTTTACAACACATCAAAGCCAATATTCAGCTCCACATACAGTTCCCTGGTTGTAATTGGTCAATTTGCATGGATTTTCTGATCAAATCACTCTTCATGTTGTGCTGTGACAGCTGTGGATGGCTGTCTGGAACATGGCTCATCTTTCAAGTTGCTGTCACCACTGCTGAAATGCACCACCCACCACCTCACTGTGCTCACATTCACTGTCTGGTCTCCATAAACATTCACAGGTGTCGATGAAAGTCAGTAGTTGCCACTTTTTCCGCATGGGTAGAATGGAGGAATTCAATGACACACTTTTGCTCCATACGCTCTTCCATGTCAGACACCATTCTGTCAGACTGTCCCTCTGCTGCCATCTGTCACATGGCAACAACATGTAATGGGATACTGGCAGGAAGGTTCAACCGCTCCTGCCATACCACCAGCATCTGCATCTGACACCACGGGCCAACATAATAAAAAGGGAGGCATTAGTTTTGGAGCATCCCCCATAAATTATATAATGTAAATAGATATATATATATATGAAATTTTAAAGGCAATATTTTAAAATGTTTTTCTTAAAAGGAATTGTAGCAGTGACTTGAATGACAGCAGATGCGAAGCAGTACTGGGTGCTTTAAAATCTTCACTCACAGTATTCATCTAGTTTGTAGGGATTTCAAGCAATACAGTGTAACTGCATTTTGAACATATTAAAAAGGTATTGCATTTAATTACTTTTTTTGTGTAAACAACCTACTCACATTCTCATATTACTGTCTTAGAAATAACAAAATGAAGAAACTGCCTGCTAAATATTGGAGCCAGTAGCAAAGACCACATTTTCAAGAATCTGATTCTGATTTCAATTAAGCAGCATTAAATCCGAAGAAACTCCAGAGTAAGCAGGTTTCTATTAGAGTGATTAAGACCCTGGCTCTTAAATTCCTAGACTGTTCAAGAACCTTATCTATCTTCCACAGAGGTCAAATAATAATTAACATTGACTTTTGTGGAAGATTAATCAGCCACCAGATCTTTGGCTCATAACTTGAGAGCAGAAATGAAAAACACTTGGTGTTTGTTTTATAATAAAGGAATAGAAGAATTTTTGGTTAACTAAAAAGTAAATCAATACTATTTTCATGTTACAGGTATTTAACCAGGAATCCTAATGAACTAAAGGGAAATTTTTCCTAATGCAGGCATTAGAATTAAAAAAAAAATTGCATACGCTTGCCGCACTACTAAACATTTATTATCTAATTATCTTTCAACATAACAGACATACATGGAGATAGGAATAGCTAAAAATCTTACAATATTAATCATGCTTCAAGCAAACATTTCACTACCATTTTTACACATTGCTGTGAAAAAAATAATGTGCTTAATTTATTGTTCTCTCAGTAATAAAGTCTGACATGTTATCTATGAGCATATATAATTTTGTATCCGTTCAGTAAGTAGTGGTATATTCCACATTTGATTGACAGTAACAGACAATGACAGGAAGTAAAAAGATCACTTTAAGTAGCAGTAATGTCACACCATGGTGCCTGTCTTGCAGACCATTGTGGGAAGCTGAAGTACAACCTGGGTTGCAAAATTCAGGTACAGGAAATGCAGAACTTTAAGTGTACTAAGAGGAGAAGGTAAGACAGGAATGATAGAAGTTACAGAAGGGATTTTCATGAAATAAATGTGGTATTTTTTAGAAAAAGTGGTCTTAAAAGCTAACAAACAGGGATGGAGGTAGTAGTCTTAACTATGGGGATGGAAGTAGAGATCATAGGTCACGACATGAACAAAGTATCGAGTAATAAAACTATTACAGAGAACTATAGCTGTAATGAAATAACCCAAACAGGATAAGGAGAAACAGAAAAAAAGCAGTGACTTATTCAGCAAAGAACAGCAATGGAAATAAGTAAACATTCCTCATCTGAGAAGCACTAGTGACAGAGAAAAGCACTTACCTGACAGACCTTCTCTGCAACAGTACTTGGGAGATTGGGAAGCAGACAGATGCTACTACGAGCTGATATACAGAACAGACCAAGCTGTAGTGGAGAAGGTGCCCCCTCTTGAGAGAGAAAAAATGGACCAATAGGGAGTGGTGGCAGGGAGAGAGTAGCTCAATTGTTTTAAGAGTCAGTGGAAAGTCAAAACTATGTGTTGAATGTGACAGAACATCAATGTACTGTATGCTCAGTAATATTACTAATTACAGTTTTTATGTAAACCACTGAATGCAAAATCTTGGAAATAGTGTTGCTTTTTTAATAAATAACTGGCAACAGTTATTTACATTCTAGACTAACATCAGAGGTAACACGGATAAAGAAAAAAGAAATTTAAATCATAATTTAAATATACTGTGTATAAAAGGAAGTTTGAAAAATAAAATTGTTCTAGTCACTACTAAATATAATTTCAGCAATCTATATACTAGATACATAATAGATAAATTAAAAAACGTTAGAAGTTTGCCTAGTGAGCTTCTCCTGTTTAACTGTTTCTGTCTGCTATTTTGAAGATATATGCTGGCAAACTAGCAAAACATTTTTACAGATAACATGTGAAACCATAGTTTTGAATAAATTCCAACTGTGTCTTTTTGTTGGCTCCGGCTTACTTTAGCTACTTACGCTGGACTGTCACAGTGTCTTATTGATGAGGAGACTCCTCCACCACAGGTCCTGCTGCACTCTCCCCATATTGACCATGGACCCCAGTCCCCATCTATACTCTGGGGCCAAGTGCCAAAAGGTACGCACTCTCCCTGGTAACACCACTGAAAGATTTCACAAAAAAAAAGCACACAAAATTAACTTTCAGGCTGACAGTTATCAGGACAGAAAAATATAAGGGTCAGGCAATGACCAATTATAGGCATCAGCATTCTCTGAACAGATAACAAGACTAATATTTTACTTAATCTAGAAATGTTTAGACATTGGTAAGAGCGTGTGTGATTTGTTAATTGTCTTCACTAAGCTCTGAATTATAAGTCCCAAACATACCAGAAGTTTAAGCAAGCTTAAAAAAGAATACTTTCTTTTTCCATTATACATCCTTGGTAATGTTTCATAGTAAGGGAACCACCAAGTAGAAGCTGTATTAAGTTTAAACACTAAGATTCATTTCTGGAATTAGTTAAGCAGAATAAGATCCAATTAACAATTCATGTAAGGGCTTCATTATGCAAAATGAAAGATTTCCCCCAACAGTAATTTTGAGAAAGTACTCCCCTACATTTTAAAAAATATCTGGACAAAATTACAATAGAAGAAGAATCTGTTGTAGTACTTCCTCTACAGTAATGCTACAGACATAACAAAAGCAGTGCCAAGGCATGAGACATGCTACAGAAAATCACTGTAACTGCTCAGTTGTTCAGGGGCAGAATGAACAATGTGCTTTTTTCATGCAAACTGAAACTTTGCAATATTGTTACTTAAACTGGTCGTAAAAAAATGACACAGAATTCAAATAAAATGATAATTATGGAAGTAAGTCCATCATTTCGTAAGTCAGCAACTTTATCAAGCCATTCAGAAATAATCAATGAGCCACAGTTTGATCCACATTCCAGTGCAGCACAGAAAATCTAGAACAGTTCAATTAGATAATCATTACCGCCATTACTGCATCCAGCAATAGAATAGAGCGTGGCCTCAAGTGTACAATGTCCCGAACCTGCACATTTCAATTCCAAAATGTAGGCATCTGTTGCTTAACTGCCCTGAAGTACCATAACAGACAAAATACTGACGATTTCCAGAAAAAAAATATGAGATAACTTCAGTGTCCAAAATAAATCAGAAATATGAATTTGATAGAATGCACTGAGACATACACAGAAAACACAGTGAAAGAGATATATCTGTGTTCAGACCATAAACAGTGTAAGAAGACTCAGTGTGGAGTTTAATTAGTACAGCAAAACCAAAAGTTTTCTCATCCCAAAGCATGCCTACAGCCTCAGTCCCAGCATTGTGGAATGAGTAAACAAGTAAACGTAGCCATTGGCATTGACCTGAATTAGTTTGGATTTTTATGATACTTAGTGAAAATACAATCTAATTTAATCTTCTGTCATGATTCAGAAAAAAAAAAGCATTTAAAAAAGGTTTGATACTAATAAGGATTATACGCAGTATTAATCAATGAAAATTAATAAAAATCTTTAGGTTTTCATTAGAAATTTCTCTTTGAATAGAAAGGTACTTTAATTGTCAAACATGTCAAAAGGCCTATGAACGCACATTTAAAGAGTGAACAATAAAACAATATGTTAATACTAAATTGTGTAGGTTATCATCAGCAAATGCACCTAGATACAAAGTAGTTTTGCACACAAACACATGCTACCATTTAACATTAATAAAAAGTGAAAACTAACATTATTTTTCTAGACACATCATCCTTTTTTCTCTCAAGACATTTTAATTATTATAATATTATATATTATATAAATTATACAGTATGTATTATAAATACATTATATAATATTTTATATTCTTTTTATATGCTGTACCTGAACCTATTTTAAAGAATAGCTGCTACAGTCCAGCACATTTCTGTTCATAAACCTCTTCCTCTACCATTTAGAGAAATGAAAAAACCAGCATTCAAGTGTCCTCAGAAAGTGTATAAAGTGGAGTATTTCAAATCTCAGGTGCAAAATTGCCTTTTCTATCAGGTCACCTTTTCATCTCAGCCTAGAAGGTGCTGTGTTTTAGACCTGTAACCAGTGTCAATAGCACTGTTTACTGACCAGTGCCTGCACAGTCTCAAGGCTTTCTGTTTCTCACTTTGCCCCTCCAGGAGGTAGAATAATTAGTGGGCAAGAGGCTGGACAGGGACAGGGACAGGGCCAGGACGGCTGACCTGAACTGGCAAAAGGTATCCCATACAGCCTAGAACATCATATTCAACAATAAAACTGTCACCTTGTTCAGCAATAACACTGCTGGGGTCGTTCCAAGGCAGCTATTGCTTAGAGACTGGCTGGGCATTGGTCTGCTGATAGGAGGTGGTGAGTGACTGACTGCCTTTGCATCACTTGTGTTTGTTTTCTTTTCCTTTTTTTTCCCCCATTTCACTTTGTAAACTGCCTTAATCCCAACAGATGAGTTTTTCTCACTTTTACCTTTCTGATTCTCTCCCTAGTCCTGACGTGGCAGATTGAGCAAGAAACTGGGTGGGGGCTCAGCTATCAGCCAGTGTCAAGTCATCACACTTTTTTAGGAAAAAACCCAAGGACACAAGGTTTCATAGAGCTGTTCTGAGTAAAAGAAGTTTTATCCTTCTTGCAGTTCTAGATTTACAGCTTGGAGATTTCTGTGAATATGCAGGCATCTAGCAGAGGAAAATACTCTTAATATGGTACTGTTTTTAAAATCAAGACAGTCACTGTATGCCATTAGAGAACATAACACAGATCATATAGTGAATATATACTTTCTGCAGTGACGGTGTTTTACAGTAACTCTACAATGGAGAACAAAGTTAATTCATGTGAATTAAAGTTTTCTGGTTTTCTTCTCATTACAGTGACAAATGAAGTGATAATGATTTCATTAACTAAAAGACAATAATCACTGTGCAGCATTCTGTTACAGAAGCCACAGGAGTACATAAACAATTATCGAACACTAATGTCAAATGCTAAAAATTAAAATGTTTCTAAGAGTAAAGATGCATGTTAACAATTTAGATTAAAAATATATTACAGAAATAATATAAACATTTCCAAAACAAGATTTATAAATAAAAGAGACAGTTAAGGTTAAGCCCAAATCCATACTACACATGTACAAAGAGAATATGCAAACAACCCAATTCAGTGCTATTATGGCTGTACATAGCAGGCAGCTGCATTTTACCTGCTTTATTTCTCCAAACTTGCATAAAACCCCTGTTCTTCGCACTGTCCTCCGCCTTCTTAGTTTTTCTTTCTTCTACATTTCCACAATCCCCTGTAAAAACTGCTTCAATGCTGGCTTGTCTCTTCTAGTGAAGTTAAATCTGAAGACCTACTGTGCACTTTGGGGTCTCTTGCAAATTTTCTAGTGAAAATTTGTCTTTCAGCAGATGCTGAATCTCTGTCCAATTAATTCAAAATGTCCAAAAATCTGCATTATTTCTAACGTAATTGCGGAAATATGTTTACTCCATCCACTATAACGAGGCAAGGACTACAGAGTAAACATTTTTTGAAAAAGAAAAAAAGGAGGAAGTGACAGCTATTTTAGAAGTACAGTCTTTTATTAAAGGTTTAGAGCTGAAACGTTAATTGTCCTCTCCCACTGGAGAAGGAGCTTTTAATTAGTTCCTCAGAAACTCAGAAAGACAGTGGCAACGCATTTCCGAACATATTAAATGTGCACAAAATTATAACTCTGAATAATATGAGCAGTTTGGGATTCTTCTTATAGAGAGAATTTTAGGTATTTTTTAACAGCATGCTTCTCAAAACTGTGATGCAGAGGAAAACTTATATCATTTTACAAACACAGAAAAAAAAAGGTGAATTCAATATACATTTTTCATCTCAGCTATAACAATGGATTTTCAATCAGTAATTTCTACAGTTATTTTGCATGGAAAATTGATTTCCAATAATAACTTGAATTTAGACTACTACATAATCCAGGTATTCAAACTGTTCTTTCAGCACACTGTGTTTTCTCGTTTTGCCCATATGCCCCTTGTTTACATATTTAGTATGGGTTTATACAACGATGTGAGACAAGAGAGAAGCTCCATCTATACTTGAAATGATTACTGCAAGATTTGGGAAAAGTATACCTTTTTGAATCCAGTCCCTTCACCAAAGCTTCAAGGTGTTACAGAACAGATGGTCTGTCAGCAGCAAAAAAAACACCACACTGTTCTATTTCCTTTTATGCAGAAACAGCTGAATAACTTATGGAAAAAACTCTAAAAATCTTCAGGCTTATGCAGACATCTACTGCCTTTCAACCCAAAGAGTTAAAGTTTGGCACATTTATATAAGCAACTTCAAGAAGGATTATAATAAAGTGTTAGGCAATTTTTTTTCTAGAAATCCCTCCTAACTCTGCCAATAAGATATTAATGCACACTCCATCATCAAATGATCAAATTTTGCCTTGAGTTAATAGTTAGACAGAATTTACATCAGTGCAACTAAAAGCAGAAATTGATCCTCTAAATACGATAAAGTACTCTGGGATCTTGCTAGGTCTTTTCAATGGGGAATGTCATTTATTATATATTTGGACAGTGCCCAGCAAAATAGGGCCTAATTTGGTTGTGGCCCTTAGGCGTGACTGCAATATAAATGTTACTATAATAATAAAGTGTTATTGTAACCTATTATTTTCTCCTTAGCATGTGGTGAAGAGAACTACATACTTGGAAAGAACTCAGTGTTTTCTGTTTATTTGCTAACAGGAACTATTAATTTACAGGAAACTTTGAAGTATATAGCTGCAATTCTCTGCTGTTTAAGGGCACAAACAGTTTAGCTTTGTACAATAATACTGATTCCCACACTTCTCTCTACAATCTGAAGAGAGAAGATACTACTGACTGGAGATGTTTTGTAGAGAGCAAATTGATTAAAGCCTCTGGCAAATGGACACAGTCACTGTCTTAAAACATCTTGACTTCTCCACTGTAGTTTAAATGGTTTGAAAAATATAAATTGAGGTAAATTGCTCCTTGTCGCTGACAAGGAGTGGTGGTTCCAAAATAAACCTAGACTGTTGATTTAAGAATAAGGCTCCTAGCATTTTCTATTACTCTAATAAAAGGTAACATTTTAAGTAAAATGTGAAGGTCTCTCTATTTTCATTGGCTAGCTCTATTTTTTTAAAATGACCTCTTCAATGAATGTATTTAACATAGTTTACCAATATTTCCAAACTCGGCATGGAAAAGTCATCACAATGGTGCTAGATCATGGGCCCTGAAGGAAACCATCAGCAAGGATTAATAAACTGTGACAGCTGCCCAAAAGCTTTCATTCTATTTAAACATCTGATTGCAAGTCAAAATGTGGTGTAATCTTTGTTGAAACTAGCCTAGTGAGCATGGCAAGAATCAGAACAGAGAACAGATGATAACAGTCCTTGTTAGGAAAAAATCCAATCTGGAGCAGTAAATCTTAACGACAGATGCAGCAACACTCAAAGAGATACTAGAAACTGTTTGATATAATAAGCTGTCATCATCTTGTAAAAACTTGCATAAAATGCAATTTTTATCTTGGGAATTGGCAAATGGAATTAACTTTTCTTTCCAGTACAAAACCTGTAAATTAAAGATCAAATTATTTTTCACTCCTCTAAGATCTGTATACATTTTCCCATGCAATAGAGAAAAACTCCATTACTATTCTTAATTTAAAATTTACTTTCAGAATTTTGTCTGAAACTACTGAAATATATTCAGTGCTTGAAAATCAAAATTCACATGTTCAGACAGATTCAGTAGTACTAGATTCATATGCCGCAACACTGACTTTTGGTAATTTTCTGTTAGGTAGAAGAGCAAAGCTCTTCAAAGCTACACAGTTATGCAATATTAAATAATTCAAAGTCAGAACAGATTGGTCACTGGGAAATATGGACTTTCAGAAACCACTTTTAGTAAGACAATCCTTTTTCTATATGCTTCTATGATTCACCTAGTGTCTGAAGGAACACAGATTCTTTTATCTCCTATGAGAATAACAGAATTCAGGCTCTAGATCTGCTACACATTTTTAGAGTCCATGAAAGACCTAGCATTTTAACAACCCTTTTGGTAAAGTTCTGAAAATTTTATAAAGATGAAAATAACAGAGTTTTTACAGAAATAACTCAGAAAATAAAGAGAGACTGCGTAATAGTTTGTTGTTGGTTGTTTTTTTTTTTAATTCAGGAAATAAAATTCTGTAGTTTTATTGTATTATACATACATATAAAATTATTAAATAAATTTTGCAAGGCAGTTACATGCTACTGTATTCAGATCTCTCCCTTTTTAAACTCTTAGTTGAACATAAGGACTTTAATTTTCTAGTTCTTCCTTCCTGTAATCCCCAAACAATAAATTACCTCTCTGAACAGTGAGTTACTTGTACTCACCCCCTTTTCAATGCTTCCTGTTTGGCAAAGAGTACCTTCAGCTGCTGGAATACTGTTGGTAACACAGCGGTTACTTTTGCTGAGACACCAGAGCTCTCTACACACTTCCTAGGAAAGAAGGCAGAAGCAAGTTGATCAGAGTAGCAGCCTAAAATTGTTTCAAGTCTTCATACAAACACATACACAAGATTTTGTTTTGAACATACTACAACAATTTGGCTAGAGAAATACGTCTAGGGCGTTGTAAAATACTTGTACCAATGTAATAGTCACCATATTCTAAATACAGATACTGTGCCACAAAAATTCTGGAAGCATCAAACTTTTGTAGACTACAAAAAACTGATCTTCCTCACCTGCTATGCACGTAAGGTTTTGTCATAGCTGTTTCATCTGAGCAGCGTATTTATTTTATATTTACATTTTAGTGCTATTGTAAAACTCTACTGTAAAAAACATGCTGTAGGGTCTCCATTACTAACATCATCTGACTTAAAGGATTATGGTAAAAGGAAAGACACTGTTAATGCTTAAACTTGAACCAGCAAAATTTGTTTCCTTCAGCTTAAACTGAAAGGCTTCTGAGTTTGGATTACTTGCAATCCTTTTCTGGAACACATGCTAAAACAGTACATATTTACAATATTAACATATTTTAAGTATTTTAGATTTGTGGTTGATATTTCATAAATAATTTAGCCTATCTAATTTCCTCCACTGTCAGCATTAAACAGTTTTTCCAGTAATCTTTTCTCCTACAGTATTTTCTCATGTGATTTTGTGCATATACCCATTTAAGTCAACTTCTACTGACATTACAGATTCATTATTAAATATGTGGGGTTGAAATTCATAATGCAGGGCACAATCCAAAGTTGGCTAATGACCTGGGAAATCTCCATGGGCACTTCAATTGCCCTTCACTTGAGCTATGCATGTAGAACGGAATTAGAAGTTACTTGCTTTTATAATAACTGATAATTTTTGCATGATAATTTTTGTTGTATTCCTTTGAGATCTCAATAAGACCTAACAACCTGCTTATAGATACTTCCAAAGTATTTTTGAAAATTTGAAAGATATTCAGATCTTTCAAATGACCTTGTGATAGTCATTACTATTGCATTTTATTAAACATCTGCTTAAAATCATCCCCCAAAATAATTCCTGTATAGATTATTAGGCTGAATCTTGGTACAAAGAGAAAAAAGGAAAAGACAGTATGAGTAAATTAAGCTTACTAGAATCCCACCTAGTTCCACCTTAAATTTACTGTTTATCTGAGGAAATGAATGAGTAACAGGCACCTAGGCTTTTCTGTGAATCTCAGTTGGAACAACAGTTAAGATTTTCCCTAAGATTCATGTTTCTTGCATTGTACTGCATACAGTAATGGTTTTAAACATTATTACCTGGCAGCCACAACAGTTCAAAAGTACATGCTTCTCTTGAATAATGCAGAATTATTTTCTAAATTTAAAATCAGGTTGTGTCACTCTTGTAGGATAGAAATATACTGTGCATTTAGTTTCATGATGGGTAGAAGCAAGCCATCTTTTAAAAAATCCATTAAAAATATACCATCTTAGAATGCACTAAAGTTATGAGAAATAAGTAATGAAGGAGAATTTCCACTGAACATTTGACAATTTGGCCAATTAGTTACATTAAATTATGCATCAACTCCCATTTGGTAAGTAGCTCTATGAAAACATATGAGAACAGACATTCTTGAACCTCTCGTTAGAAATACTGTCCCAGGTAAAATCATACCTGCTGCCAATGAAGAACTACCTTGCTTTCCAATCCTGAATTTATTTTTCACCGAAGAAATTAAAACATGATAAGTATTTACTTAAATCTCTAAATAAAATGCTTTTGCCACTATGGTTGTAACTTCTTCAGACTGAGACATACAATCACAAATACATGGTCTAAAAGATCAAACAGGGAAATCACAGAAAATACCACAAAAATTTCCGAATAATTCCTTTGATTATGAATTTTATAACCATTAAATTGTTTTAAAATTCAACGCCAAATCAAAACCTAATCTAAATCAACCAAGGATCTAAAATTCAATCCAGTATATATTTCAAAGTGAGAATTTAAAAGAAGTTCCTTTTAAACACATTATGAAGTGCTCTTGTGATTATGTCTTTTTTTTTTTTTTTGTAATTTAATTGCTCATCTGTTCTGTGTATGACTTACATCGTCAGACTACAATTAAAAGTGTCAGACTGTGATGGCTGTATGTGTGATCCTGTACTCATCTTGAAACAAATCAACTTCAAGGGTTTAAATTAATGCCTGTATTGACTTTAAGAAGTTTCGATCAATGTTCAGAATATCAAAAATTCAAGGGTATTAGGACATGAAGATTTCAACCAGCCCAACACAGATAGAAAAAAAAAAATCGTATCTGGATAACTAGCTGTATTTTGAAAACTTCTACATCTCAGGGCAATTTGAATCCAAAATTCTGGTTTGTGCTCCGTATTTTACTTGTAGAATTTCACTTTTGATATACCTACACAAATCCACCATCAATATTAACACAGAAAAGGAAGTAATAATTAAAACATGTATTTCATCACCAGGCTACTGTCTCCAAAAAGGAGAATATTTAACAAATACTCCCAAACATTTTAATTCCAAGTAAATAATCAGTTGAACTGTGTGAGCTAATAGATACAGCCTTCAAATTTATTTTAATAATTAATTTATGTGTTTGCAAAATTATTTTAAACAAGTTTGCTCACTTCCCTACTTCATAAAATAAGAAAAATATTTTCCTTTTTCCTAAATTGTTTTGGGAGATAACATGAGAAAAACTGTATCACAACCAGATATTGTTGCTGACGTGGTCTGTTAGTCCTTATTAGTCCTCAATTTCAGCAAGAGTTTTTCTCAGCAAATTCTTCAAAGACAAACTGAAAGAAATTCAAATTGACTACTGTCTGTATCACACTACTAACATTTAAGCAAAAAACACTGCTTAAATCAGAAAGGAGTTCTGTTCAGGGCCAGACATTCAAATCTTAAGAACCTAAGAATATATCCTTAAGGAAAACTATGCTAAATACAGACAACTTGTAAACTAAAATTACATAATGTGTCAATTTGTAGAATTAATTTATACTAAAACAAGAAAATAAAGAATATATTTCTGCATTTTCTTTTAAAAGAAACTATACACATTTATTTAAAAGGTTATTTAATTTCCCCAGGTGTACCGCATTTAAGAGAAGGAGTAGAATTTAATGTACATTTTCTATCACCTTATATATGAAATGAAAAATAACATGAATAGTGATTTAACAACAAGAGATCTGAAAAGAAATGACAAAACTAATCTGTGCTCTTATTCCATTAAATGGGGGTAGGATTATACCATGTTCATTATGGCTATGGCTACATCTTCTTTATTTTCAGATAATTTTGAAAAGAAAGAATATCTTACTAAGATGGACAACATTTTCTGTTCTTCCTATCAACCTTCTACCTCATATTGCCTCAGATTAATAATTACAGATTTGAAGTATTTCCTTATTACCACTATCATACTGTAATATCTCTAAGCAGGTGTTTTTAATAAGTCAGGCTGAAAAACCTACGGGAAACCACCCTGGAAATGTCAGGCCAAAAATCATTAGCAGAAAGAATACTGCTTTTCCTAACACGTGCACAAGTACACACTCACCCACCAATATAAGGTGATGGCCTTTTAGGGTAGCCTTTTCTTTGTTGGTGTAAATAATATGAGGTTAACAGATCTGTTGTGAACACTAAGTTGTGAGAATAGTTTACTGAAACTAACAAAAAGAAGCATAATCTGAAAATTCTTCAATGATCTCAACGTCAGACTCCATGTGTGTATTTAGTAGTTATTAATTTGTACAGGAAACAAGGGACAGTGTTCAAAAATCCAGGAAACATAAACTGAAGCTGAGGCCTCTCACAAGATCAAGACAAGATAGATGACAACCTGTAACGGTGTATCTTAGGGCTCCATGACTTCAGTTTGGAATTCGGATGCTTGTATTTGCAGTAAATTAAACAAAGCTGAACCAATCTAGAGAAAAAAAACAGCAAATCAAATTATCTTCCTTTTGCCTAGGTGTTATCAATGATGGAGCCTCTTTCTCTTGTGTCATGCAGAGTTACATATAAGCATAGCAAATTATGTAACATCTAAGCATCCTATATCGTAATCATCATAAATTGTAACAATACAGCACAATGAAAACTCAGTAATATGAGCAAAGGTCAACTTGCTGTGCTGTTCTGTTCTTAATGTTCAACATTAAGCCTCCAACAGAAGTTAGCAGTTTGGCCCCTAAGGCAAAAAAAAATAAGATATAAAATACATTTACAATGCATACTGAACTATGATAATTTTGGGGTTTCATACTCGAAATGCATATTAAACTCCAGGAATCTAGGGACTCGTTTTTTTCATGAAGTTTAAAAATGTTAACCAGAATTTTATGTTTCTTCAGTGTATTTCATCTATAATATGCTGCACCTCTTGATGAGCATTTGCTAAAATACAGCATAAAAATGATCTGCTTAAATTATAACTTACAATTCAGATACTCAAAGTATCAGCCCAGAGTATTTCCAGCCTCACTGCTGAAATTCTGATGGCAACACACTCAAAACTAGAAGGCTGATTATATTATGGGTGAGCTTCAGAAGGTTCAAATACAAATTTAGTTCAGATAAGCACCCAAAAGTTACCATTTTAGTGCTCTGCTACCAAATGCTCATTAAGTGGTGCAGCATGTTATGAATAACAGCATGCTGAAAGAATGTGAAATAAAATCTGTACCCTAAGTTGTACGTTTGTACTATGTTACCAGCTTACTTTCCTAAACATTGGGTGCTTATGTGAACCTCATGGAAATTACAGAAGCCCCAAAAGGTCAATCACCTTCAAGTAGCATCTTCCCACTGAAACCCATGCAGCCCTTCCCATCATTATCCAAACCACACTGCAGTACCCAGAGTCTCACTATTGCTTCTTGTAACCTCTAAGACACTAATCCTGCTTTGATAATTGGCTACCCTTTGCCCTTTTTAAATAGCTTTAATAAGATCCACGTATGTTTGTGCTGTGTCTCTTCTGAGAGAGAGAAAATAAAGGAAAGAGACAAAAAGAGGGAGAAAGAGAGCGAGAGTGTGGAGGTAAGACAGTCATAGGAAAGAAGAAAAAAAAGACCGTATCGTGGTGGCAGTACTGTGGGAACTTTTTTTAAGATTAAACAATGATGTAAAACCACCTTATGATTCAGGAAGAGGAAAGCTTTTGGAATCTCCCTGTACATATCCTAATCTTAAGGATTCTTTTTAAGAATGAAGCTGAAAGTGTTTCAAATGTTCTTATTTACAGCACAATCCTGTTAGTCCTTACATAGGAAAAGTTCAAAACTTTCATCATTCTAAATGCAAAAGACTTTTAATACTGATTAGAGGTTTTGCACTTTGAAGACAAAACCTTACAAAATAGAGAATAATGGAAAGCTTGATAAGAAAGAATATTAAGATGACATTCTCAATTCCTCTACTCCTGCACATATTAAAACTGCAATTTGTGAGCAATGCCATGTAAGTCAGCACGACTGAACTACTTCTGCATTGCTAACAAGCACTGAATAAAAAGCAACTTAGCCATGGTGTGAAATATAAAGCCGGGTGGGAAAAAAGTCACTTAGTAGTGAGACAGTATTGCTCATGAGTTCAACTAACTGCACAATATTTGTAACGGTATGAACACGAGAGAGAAAAGAAGGGAAATGGTAGTCTAGTGTGAAGGTACATCTCTGTATTTCCTTTCTGGAAAAAAATAGCTTCGGGAATGTGCTTTCACCTATTTATAAAAGCCCCAGGTCATGCTAAATAGCTATTTTTAATTTATTTATGTGGAGTAAATCATATCAGTAGTTAACAAAATTTATTAACATTAAAATTTGCATCACATAATCACAAGGGTGAACTATAATTCATGCTGCTTTGTCCTAGAAGAACTATTGCAGAACTACTGTGTATGGCAATTTGTTTACTTTCCTGGATTGGAAAGATAGCTCACCAGATAAATGTTGTTTTGTTTTGCTCAATCTAACTGAGTTACACTATTCTGCCTCTTTCTAGAGACAACTAAAGCAAGGGTATCAACAGAAGCCAGGAGACAATGTCTTATTTTGAGAAAGTATCTTCATTCTTCCTGTTTAGAAGCAGTAAGTTCATAGTTGGAACTTCATCAGTGCCTCAAAATGCAGTTATAAAATGTGAATAAAAGTAAGTATTTGACTTTTAAACTGTAAGATTATATAAGATTATGACAAAGAAGAGATCCACCTGTCATAAACTAGAATATATTACCTGATGCGTTAAACTCTAGTATGAAAAACAAATAGAAAGTTCAGCTGATTTGAGCAAAGCCATGTACTCGAAGTAGCATCTGTCTCATTATCCTTCTATTCCACATACTTAATGACACCAGTGAAGGTGGAAAAGCATAAAATGGAAAAAATTTGCCAGAGGATTGTTAAGCACTATCTCTGAAATTCACGCTAGCACCCAAGAGCTTCTCAGATCATAAAATGCACCACAGCAAAATCAATCATATGCATAAAATATTAACTGCTGTTAAAATATATGAGGTTTTAGCTCCTGTCCTAAAAATGTGGGGACCAGGTCCAAAGCAAAACATTATTATGAACCACAAAATCTGCAAGTTACAGTCAGGCATATTACAGATATTATTTAAACTCGTAAAACAGAGAAATTCAAAGTCAAGACTGGAATTCCTTCCTGAGTTAACCCAGAGACAGCCAAGAACCAACTATGCAGATGCACAAACGTGAGGACGGTTAGGAGTCAACAAAAGAAGTTCTTTTTGCACTCATTTGAATAAAATGATTCAATATGTTTCTGAACTACCAGGGCACGTGGCACACAGAGTACGGGATAACTGAGTCACACTTCACCGTCAGGAGAGGAGAATTCAGACTGCGTCATCTTGGAGGAACTTGCATTCTTCCTAACACCCTCAAAATCTCCCCGAACACTAACTACTAAGATACCTGAAAGCATGCATCGCCTTTAGGAAAAAGCTACATGCCATGAGTATACGGTGAATTTTCCATCAGTACAATTTAACTCACAGAAAATCAAAAATTTGAGACTCTCCTGTATCTGAAAGTTCATCTTAAGAATGAAGCATGTAGGTCACCCCAAAAGTAATGCCTCCTATTTAATTCCATCAAAACCACAACGGATACGAAGAGCACAATAATGGTCCTTGATAGAGAAAATTCTCAGCTACGAAACACTCTTCTTCAACACAGTCACCACCATGAGCTATGCATTTTCAGCAGCAATGAACAGGAGTCTGCATGCCTTTCTTGTAAAAATCTGCACCAGTGGAGGTGACCTACTGTTTCACAGATGCTCTGATGGCAGTGTTGCTAGGAAAATATTGCCCATGCAATCCATCTTTAAATGGTCTGAACAGTTTAAAGTCAGAAGCTGCCAAATCCAGACTATATGGTGGGTGTGGTAGGACAGTCCAGCCAAGACTATCATATGGCTCCGTGATATAGGCCCTAGTGTTATTGCATTGCAAGAGAAAGGTTGTCATATTCTCTGGCCTCACTCTGGAAGTTCAATATTTCAACTTAGTCTGCATCATGTAGTGGTCAGAGTTGATGGGTCATCCAGGTTTCAGGAAATTGAGAAGAATCACCTCTTTCCTATCCCAAAACACAGTGCACATCACTTTACCCCTGAGGGCTGCATACTGAATTTTTTCTTCAGCTCAGGAATTCACATGTCACCACTGCATGAACTGCCATTTTGACTCCAGCTTGGAGTAGTGACACCATGTCTCAACACCAGTAATAAAACTGTCAAGGAAAATGAAACCTTCAGCCTTGTATTGGCTCAATAGATCCCGGCAGATCTGCATACAGCGTTTTTTCTTTTCCCGTGCAAGTATTCATGGCACCCATCTGGCACAAACTCTGTGATATTTCAATGTTGTCACCACTGATTCCAATGCATTTAAGCTGGTATTCAACTCTGTCTATAGTTCCCTGGTTGTAATCTGCTGATTTGCACAGATGAGCTAATCAAGATGCACTTCATTTCATGGTGTGACAGCTGTGCATCACCATCCAGAACGTGGTTTGTCAGCAGTCATCAATGAATGTCAGTGGGTGCCATATTTTCCACACGGAGGAATTCAATGACACACCTTTGCTCCACACATACTTCCATGTCAGATGCCATTTTGTCAGACTGCCCCACTGCTGCCATCTGTCACACGGCAACAAAATGTAACAGAACACTGGCAGGAAGTCCATCTCTACTCCATACCACCAACACTCACCTCTGATGTCGTGGGGCAAAATCATAAAAAAGAAGGCATTACATTTGTAGCAGCCTAAATATCTTAAAGTATCTTGTCACATCACCTCCCAGTGCTTTATTCAAACTGCATACTTCTTCAATTCCATTCTACAAAATTGCTCCTATATCACAGATTGTTTGAAAGCATAAAGAACAATGCAAATCTGACATCAGAAAATTCCTATCTATTTGGAAACAATCATAAATATGCTAAAACAGCTATTTGAATTCTTGCCTGACAGTGTGCTGAACAACGTAAGAAAATCTGATCAACAGCTGCAACGCAAGAGTTTTGCTCCTAAGTGACTGAAACAAAGAGTTTCATTAGGTCTACTACTAATAACATTTAAACTACCAAAGAGCTGCTTTCCAGAACTTCTTGTCAGTAAACAAACACGGAAAAGCAGTCTTATGGTACCTTCAGTAACTGAGTTCTTATACCTTAACCATTCAAACACCTCTTCAAGTTCCTAAGTGAGAGAGAAAGCTTCATGTACTTAAATGAAGAAAAACCTTTGCTGACTTAGAACTTAATTTATGAACAAAAGCAAGAAACAGTTAAAATAAACATACAATGGACCGGATGTGGAAACACAAGAAAAAAAGCAATGAATACAGACAGTCATCAAAGCCAGATGGCCAACAGAGGTAGTTTTTCTGGAGATTAATAAGACATTAGGACAGAATTTCAAAGACCATGAATACTTTCTGAGTTAACAAAAGCCATCTTGATACTTACATCAGAGCCCAAAGGAGAATTTTAACTTTTGCCTTTGACCTGAGAGTTTGACAGTTTCTCTTCTCACATCTTGCTATCACAAATCAGTAAAAATCATGAGCGAGCAGAAACAGCAAGGAATTTTCTACGGAATTCCTTGTTTCAGAATTTCTTTCTGCACCACTAAACATTCTTGCTGGAAAACTTGCTACACCTCTTCCTTTTTTTAGCAGGCACTTCAATAAGAAAGGGCTGACTACTAGAAAAAAGTCATTATATGAATCAGATCCACTGTTAGTTAAGGATTTTTATTATGTTTTTCCATTGACAGTTGTATGTTTGTTAGACTGAGATCCATGAACCGTTCATAGCATTATGTGAATATTATTTCAAACAGAAACATTCAAAGTACCGACTGTTCACTTTTGATCGTGAAAGAGTAGAAGAGAAAATTTAAGTTAGCTTTCCCCGGTATTGCCATCCCGTTCCACTACTCAGTTCTAAATACTCATTCTTAAGAAAAAGCCCTTCTGGTGTGAATAAATTTTCCGCCTGTGTTCTTTCCCTTCAATGTTATTACTTCAAAACTGTTTGATCATAATCATCACCATGGCATTTTCAGAACATTACAGCTATGGCAGATAATATTTCTGGATATTACCAGGCTTCTGAAATATTCTGATATAGAAATATATACAGTTTAAATTCTACTGTTAAAAATAGGAATTTGCTCTTTTCTGAGACTCTTGTAAGTCATGCTCACAGACAGCATACAATATACTACACCAGTTCAGAGGACTAGTGATGTCACATGAATACTTAACTTCTTTTAACCATTGTTTCAATTTAGTTTCAACCTTTTTTTCGAAGTATAGGAGAATTCCCTGAAAAAACTTTATAACAAAATGAAAGCAGACTTCATAGAGCCTATAATTAACTACATCTTCAGTACTTCTAATTGTCTGCCTTTTCAAATGCAACGTCTCTCTAAAGGCTATGCTATAAATAACAAGTTAAATGCCTACCGATTTCCTTAGCCTGAAAATAAAGAGTGCATGTGAGAATTTGTAAGGAAAAGGATTAAAAATTTTAGACGTAGTGACAGGAAACAAGGCCCTTAGAGAACAGTTCTAGAAAGTGAGAACCTACAGAGGAACAATAAAGGCCAAGAGAGGTTTGATCCCTGCAAGCTAGTCAGCCAACTACATATAGCTTTTAAAATCCTCTTCACAATGCTGACTGCCAAAGAGGCATCCCAAGAGAAATACTGTATTTACCACCCAAGGGTTACTTATCCCTTTAATGGACTTTCTTTGGAGCTAGCCTTTACAGAAGTAAACAGTAAATTTCATCATTACTATTGTTATATATGAATAACCAATTATTAAAGTATTAGTAATGCTCTGTATTTTCAAAGCATTAGATACGTTTTAAGATTTTTTTTATCTACTGTCAGTGGATTATTTAACAGCAAGCATAACAGACTGCATCATTTTATTACATATTTTGGGCTGTAAGATTTTCTTTAAATAATACTTTTAAATGTATTGCATAATGCCCTAAAGTATTAAGTATGCAGCTTTTTACTGCTACTGTAAATTTCTTTACCTTCAATACTGCACACTGATACCTGCAGCCAAAGCTTTGCTAGCACTAAGGTATTCATTATGCTATTCTATCTAGCTTCATGTTAACTCTGTCCCCATAACCAATTATTCTTCTCATCAAAAAGAGCTCTTTGTGAGAAACAACAAACTCATTGTCAGCAAAAAATAAAACAGACCTGACGAATACGAATGCAAACGTAACTTCAAGATGTAGCTTTCAAATGAAAAGTCAACAAAACAGATTTCATATTTCAAGATTAATAGAGCATGAATGTGATCCCATTTAACTGTAATCAGTGAAAATTATTTAGTACACTTTACAAGGAGCAGGTACAAGTGTTCTGGGCTCCTTTCTATCCTAATACTCAACTATGCTTCTCCAGCTCACTGTTACTCACACAACTTGGTGTAAAATACACACACAAATGACTCAAGCAAAAGATGCAGCATAAAGATCAGAATGTACCCTTTGCTTATATATGATAGTACCAGATAGAACGCCGTCAGGAATTCATAACCCACTAGTGCATCTAACTAAAAATTTATGCCATAAAAGAATATATACAAATGACTAAGCAAAACACTCAGCATAAGGATTAAGACTTCTTACCCCATATTTACATTGGCGGGATGTTGCTCCATACTGGAAGCGACATTGTTCATCAGCATCATACACCTGACCTGGGGCCACAGCTGGATAAAGAAAGTCACGCTTGGGAGGCTCATTATCAAGGCAAGTACCACGGCCCGAACTGTTCAACATAAAGGACCAAAGGAATTAGGAATTCTACTGACTGTAAATCACAGTAATGATATAATGTATCTAGTTGTTACTTTTAACAGCTCTGGGTGTGAAAGAAGTATGATTTCAGTAAAAAAACAGTACAATGGTACACCCATGGTAAATAAAAAAGAAATTAGGGGGAATTAAGAGATCAAAATATTTTTTCATCACAGTTATTAACAAAAATGCTTATTTAGGTCATATATTATCCTTTTTAAAAGTGTGATAATTACTGAGCCACTCAAGACTGATTTTCAATTCTGTTTAAAGGTTCCTATTTGTTTTCATTGAAGAACAGCTACATTTGATCACAGAATGAAAAATAGACAAATTAAGCAAATAAGTTTATAATTCTTAATGATCCTTCTGATCATTCAAATAGGCAAGTACTTTAAAACATAACAGATACAAGCAGCTTCACTGATTTATATAAAAGTAAAACACATTTAAATTTCAACATGACTAAATGTCCACAGAACTAGGATCTTAACATCCATTAATACTCCTCCATCTGAGAGAATAAAATAGTTACAGTAGTAAAAATTGTTCAGGATCTTAGAATTTACCTGTACTTGGGTGAGTAAAAAAAATTTGTATGGATCCAAAGATCTTTTCCATTGCATTTAACTAAGATCATCTTCTTTCAAAACTTTCATATTAAATATCAAATTAAATATTCTTTTATAGTCCCTGTTTTTTTCAATGTATGCCCATATTCAACCACAATATTTTAGTGTAGTGGAACAAATAACAAAGAAAGCCAAATGCAGACAAGAGTTCTTTTGTTTAGAATACTTTATACTTTGCTAAATATAATTATTCAGTTTTATTTAGTCAGTGAGCATAAAAGAGGACAGATGCTTTTTTACTCTCAATCACATGTGAATAAGTGAGGATTTTTGAAGAATTCTTATGCCAACACTTCCAATTTTTTTCCAACATTCCTACAAATTTTGCCAGCACTTATGTTTTTTTTCAAATCTTTTCCATGCACCTTGCCAAAGGAACATAATTTCAATAGTGAATGTTCTACACTGTTTTGTGAAGATCTCCAATTTTCTACATCTTTCATCTGCAGATAAAAACAAAAAGGCCGCTTTAAACATACCAATAATTATCTCATTTTAACCCTATTTTATTGATTTCCTCAGAATACAACAGCAGACCTTGTGGAAGAAAAACAAAAACAACCAACCACTGACACATCTGAATAAACAGCAACTAATTCAATATTCAACTAAATAATATAATTTTAAAAATAAAAAAAAAATATTTAAAAAATAAATTTTAAAAGATACTCAGGTTCTCATCCCAATAAATTCAATATGACTCACCTGCACCTCCCCCCAACCCAAACCAAGGCATAAAATCCTTCCCTTCACGCAATCAGGGCTTAAAATATTAAATATGTGATTCTAGAATTAAAAAGTAATGTACTTGTCCCCTTATTCCAGTTTTAATTACTAAAAGTGCATACATTTTATAGTGGCTGAAGTTGAGAAACTATCTTCTTCTGAATCTAAAGCATTTCAGTGTTGTATTCTGTGTGCATGAGGAGTACATGCTAATAATTCCAATATGGAAATAAATACAATCTAAGCTTTCTGCATTGTCCAAACGAAACTGCAGATACTAACTTGTTTAAACAAGCCATGGGAAGTTTAACATTTGACATTATATGTAACAAGAATATCTCCACTGATTCAAATGATGCAGAGTTTGGTATGCAACATATAATCCTGTAAAAAGACAAGCATTTAAAAACTTCTCATTACCTTTGGCCACAGGCAAATAGATCCCTGCAAAAATGAGATTACAGATTAAAATCTTAATCTTTAACTGTACTGAGTCTGTAAACTAGTCTCTATACCTACTGTATAAAGCCCACAATTGTGGAAATAAGTATTTAATAGTAACTTCCTACAAAGTAAGTCAAATCCTTGTAGAAAATACAAAAGTATGACTGTTGTTCTCTGTTGTGGTTTTATGATTTCTGTTATCGGTATTCCACATCATAACATCATGTAGTGCACCAGGAGTTAAACAGTTAATGCCTCAGTTCCATGGAATGTTGATAGTTCCAGCTACCTTTCTCAGAAGAGAACTGCAGCTCCCAGAAGACTTCAATATTCCATTTCTGTTTTCCAATCATAGGGAAAGATAAAACTGACTGGGAGTCACGGAACTGTTACCCTTTTTTTTTCTGCTCATCACCGCAGCATGTGCTCCCTAGCCATCTTGCCTTCAGCATTAGAGTAAGGCCTTTGGTTTTGGGACACACTCATTTATTTGATTTATTAGCTTCAAGTCCAATTATTTTGTATTATATTGTGTTATCTCGCATTCTGCTATCATATTTAGCAAATTAGTTTTCTCCCTTAGCTCACTGCCACCATTTTGTTTTTAGGCCCATCTCCCTACCATTCCACTTCCCACTTTCCCCCTTTCCCAGGACGTGGGTCCATGGGTCCCCCCACCCCCTTAGTCACGGAACCAGGCCGAACTGGGCCAGAACTGTGACATTCTCTGAAGACAGCATTTTCATTATAACAAAATGTGGCTCTATTAGTAAAAAAGCAAGAAAATCTCTAGTAAGTGGTTATACACTTATGAGCTACTTCTCTCAGACTGAATATTAATTTCTTTTTCCTTCTACTTCAGTATTATTTCTGTCAAAGTACATGAAAACACTGAAGTTACAAAACTAGTGTGGGAACCTAAATTGAATGTGTAGATGTAAAAAAAAAAAGATAATGTGAATGATAAGGATGTTTAAATATCCACATTTCTGCAATTTTAACAATTTCTACTCACTATCAGTTTCATTGCTTGTGACTTTATCTTACTTAGGAATTGCATATAACATTTAAAAAAAAAACCTACATGATATCGCAGACAGAACATTTACATTTTTGAAGAGGGAGCGCATAAATCTTCATTGTCTGCTACAGATATAAGATGACCTCAAACTCAACATACAGTCTACTTACTCCATAAGATACTACATTGGTACTCACAGACTTTCTCGTTTCCTCAGTTAATTTCATGAGTTTATATGGGGCATACTAGGACTATTTTCCGTTATAATGTTAAAAAGCTTCATGCCATTTCACTATCATGAACACAATAACGTGTCAAGAAACATTAGTAAAATAATCCATAATGCAGTTCAAAATTTAATTTGTATTACAATATTTCAGGATAGAAAATCAATCTTATTTCTGTCTGAAAGGATACCAAGGATACTAGAGCTTTCTCTAAAAACTTACAATCTCAAAGTTATCATCACTGTCAAATTGATTGATCAACATGACAGCAACAAGGGACTTGGTGCTAGAATCTTAAGAATGTAATAGTGACAATCCCTGTGCAGACATCCCTTTTTATGCAAGGCCTCTTAAAAAGAAAACAGAAATACCACCTTTCCGAATTTATGCTCATATTAGACTATTTATTCTCACATATCTCAGGAACATATGCAGTACATTAAAAATCCTTCAATGGCTGAGGAAAATAACCAGAACACTGGCATAGAAAATGAGTTCGAGATGTTAGAGAAATAGCTCATTCATAATAATATGGAATATAATGCAAGCACATTAGGTTCATTCTCAGTATTCTTAATGAACTATTAGAGCTAAACAATCATATAGATAAACATAGATAGTATGCATAAAATTTTCTTTAATCATGTTACAAGTTTTCCCATAAAAATATGGAAAATACCAACATTAAAATAACTTAAGTAAAATCAGGGCATTTTTATGTATACATAGCTACAAAAATATGAATAATTTATATGCTTATAAATAATGTTTGGCTCCTTTCAAAAGACTTACTTTATATTATATATTTTTCCTGAGCAAAAACTGATTTTTAAAGAGTACTAGGATATATTTCTATACGGGCTACATAAATTGCTTAACCAGACACTAATGAATAAACTCTGCAAACTGCTCAATAATCTACAAATAATAACACATAAATATTTGTACAATAAGGGCGTAAGTTATGGTGGTATGATTCAGAGTGGTATGGTTAAAATTAAAAATGAGATAAAATAGGATTACTAAATGCAAACAATCAGATATTGATGTGGATTTACCAGACTCTCTCAAGATATGTTCTATTTCTTCTCAGTCTTTTACACAAGGCTAGCTCTATGTCTGATTAGCTATTACATAGCAAATACTCTGCAATTTTGCACAATGTTCTTGTAATGCTCATTTTCTCTTTTGGGTTTTAGTAAGTAACTTGTTATTTCTTCAATCCATATTTCCCTCCACAGTACATTCCAAAGTGTTCTTTTCTTCTTCCAGTTATTTATCCAGCACTCATATTAGAAAAAATCTACCGGGCCATCTATCAAAATCATCCACCTACCAAAATCTACTGGTATCTGTCCTGGAGAATTTGAGACACACTATGCTACAAAAAAATTATCCAATTTGTTCTATTTTCATTTCATCAAACATTCTATAAGAATCTGCTATTAATTCTGTCCTTTTCAATTTATTTAATAAAATAAAAACAAGAAGTAGACAAAGACTATTACTTGCAAATCAATACTCAGAAACATACTGCAAGCCAATGATTACAAAAACTTGTTCTCTTCTTTTTAATTGTGCAGCCTTTTAGGTAAAATACTGACTTTTCATTGAAGACTTTAGATCTAAAATAATTATGGATATATCCTTTTTGATCCTTATTTGTCAGCAAAAAGAAAAGCCTTCTAATATTTAAAGTAAAGGAAAAAAGAGGCAGACTATAATCCAAACTATAGGTCAACAGATAATAATGGATGTAAATTTTCTACACTGATTTGTACAGAAAGAGTTGGAATCTTGATATTATTAATGTGACCTTATCTTACTGGTGTCCTGGAGCAACAGGGCATACCTGCCATAGAAAGTACATACGGCATATAAGGAAATTATCTCATACTTATCTTGTGTACCCACTTGTATGTCTGAGATTCTTGGCCACATGATGCCTGAACACAGACACTAGAAGATTTTTTTACATCAGCTCTATGAGCTTCCTTGCACTTAAGTATTTTTGGCTCCTTTCCAGAGTTAGAAAGGTCTGGTCTCTTAGAGCTAAATCCTGCTGTACAGCAATTCCAGAGACTCTCCAAGAATATCCTGTGATAGATCTTACTTATTCAAATAGTTAACAGATTTTAGGTTCTTCTTCATTCCTCTTCAAAAGACAATTCTGCCTCTGAAAGACAGAGCTGGCCATGTGGCTTCTCATTAGACCTTCTCCTACCTGACACTGACAAGATTGAGCAACTAGAGACTCATAATTCCAGAAATCAAGCAGATTATGTTATTACCAACCATAAAAGTAACTGAATAATGAAGAAGAAAGTTCTCTTTTTTAAATCTCACTATCTGCATGGCTATGCCCTAGACAAATAAAGACTGGATAAAACGAATGTATGACATATATATATGCTGCACTCAATGAAGTTTTACCAATTGGTTTTCAACCACAATATTTTAAGGGTTAATTCATTCCTCAATAAACAGATTTTAACAGTTTCTACACCTCTCACAGAAACCTTTGTCTTGTAACACCACTCTCTCACTCTCATCTTAGTGAGTCCTTGCATTTAATTCTATAAAAAGTGTAATGAAATTTAAAGCCATTGTAAAGCACGTATAAACAATTCAGGTGATAAATTAAATCCAGTCTTTCACTTTAACACAGAGCTTACAGCCAACAGCTATTATGTGCTTGAAGGAATGTTTTCCCCATTAAAATGGTTCTCATTGGCCATTTCAAAGCCTGTGCTATCAGGTCATCATTCTTGGGAGTTTTGATAGATCTATTAGCAACACACAGCTTTGCTTTGACTTAATTCCCATGAAGTCACATTCACCCTCTATCTGGCTGTCTCACAAAGTAAACTCTTTTCTCAACCAGAGTCTGGCTGAATTGACAACTTTTAAGTAATACTTAATGGCTACTCCTCAGTACCCTCAGTCTGGAAAATTTGTACCCAGATGCAGATTTTAGGAGGTCTTGAGGAAGAAGAGGGTAACACTGAGGCTCTACTTTCATTGTCACCATGATGACTTCTGTTTCCAAATGCTTCTGGCTGATGAGAAAGTACAGTACATCGGATCAACATTACAAAATAAACACACAGTACAAAACTGTGCGGTTACAAAGTGGTGGCCCAAGCCGGTAAACTGTTAATCCACACTAATCTACCCAACCACACAATACTGTGAGTAGTAACTGAGCTTCTAGCCAAATGTATTCCATTTGCATTATCCTGGTGCCATGACTGCTGGGCCTCAACTTTTATGCAGACCCATGCTGATAAATCTAAAATGTGTTTTACCATACAGACTCATGACCTCGCATTTCTAACTGAGTATGTTTGCATTTCATTCCACCATGCTCCATTTTTCTCATTAAACACAACTAAGTGAATCCAATACTCACTAAGCATAGAACAAAAACACTTGTCTCCCTTTTCTGTAGTTTACTGGTTCTGGTTGCAGACGTTTTCCTATTTTTGATGAAAAAATGAAAGAAAGGAGCCAGAGTTTAAAATCTCTGTGGAATAAACATCTGCAGACACAGATGACAGTGCATTCTGAGGCTTTGCCTCTAAACCTCTGAATCAGCCGTTTCCTCCTCTGTTCCTAAGTTGTGAAGAGATATTAGAAAAAAATAAGAATTCAATAATTTTTCCTGACTGGATGCAGACTTTTCAGCTATTATAGAGGTAGTCAGGGAATTGCTACTACATGAATCTCACTATTTTTCTCTGCTTCTTGCTCATTGATCATTACCTGAAAATGAAAAGCGTCTGCTATTAAGGCTGTTCTGCATCAAGGAAAGGTGTGAGGGGGTAAAAAAGAAGTGATCTAGGTTTCTGACAGCTGTCCTACACATATGTGTATCTCTTAACAGTTTTCTGCTGTCATCAAGATGATAGGAAAATTTAGGGGAGGAGACTGAAAACTCAAGAAAAAAATATTCACATTTAGGGGTGAGGCAAGGGGCTCAGCTGAAGTGCATCTATGCCAGTGCCTGCAGCATAAGCAACAAACAGGAGGAGCTGGAAGCCATCATGCGGCAGGCAAACTATGACTTAGTTGCCATTACGGAAACATGATGGGATCGCTCCCGTGACTGGAGTGCTGCGATGGATGGCTACAAGCTCTTCAGAAAGGATAGGCAAGGAAGGAGGGGTGGTGGCGTGGCTCTCTATGTTAGAGAGTGTTTTGATGTTAGTGAGCTTGCAACTGGGGAAGATAATGTTGAATCTCTATGGGTTAGGATCAAAGGAAAGGCTGACAAGGCAGACATCCTGGTGGGGGTCTGTTACAGACCGCCTAACCAGGATGAAGAGACTGATGAGGCGTTCTGTGAACAGCTGGCAGAAGTTCTGTGATCGCCAGCCCTTGTCCTCATGGGGGACTTCAACTTCCCCGATATATGCTAGGAATACAACACGGCGCAGAAGAAGCAGTCTAGGAGGTTTCTAGAGAGTATGGAAGATAACTTCCTTCTGCAGCTGGTGAGAGAACCTGCCAGGAGAGGTGCCCTGCTAGACCTGCTGTTCACAAACAGGGAAGGTCAGGTGGGAGATGTGGAAGGTGGGGGCTGTCTTGGACATAGCGTTCATGAAATGGTAGAGTTCTCCATTCTTGGTGGAACCAGGAAAGGGGACAAGAAAACTGCTACCTTGGACTTTCGGAGGGCAGACTTTGAATTGTTCAGGAGACTGGTAGGGAGGGTCCCTTGGGATTTGGTCTTGGAGGGTAAAGGGGTCCAGGAAGGCTGGTCGCTCCTCAAGAAGGAAGTCCTGAAGGCGCAGGAACAGGCTGCCCCCTTGAGCTGCAAGATAAGCCAGTGGGGAAGAAGACCAGCATGGATGAACAGGGAGCTTTTTCTGAGGCTCCAGGAGAAAAAGAGAATCTACCTCCTGTGAAAGAAGGGACAGGCAACGCGGAAAGAGTACAAAGAGGTTGTTAGGATGTGCAGGGAGAAAATGAGAAAGGCAAAGGCCCAGCTTGAACTCAGCTTGGCTGCCGGGATAAAAGGGAACAAGAAACTCTTCTACAAATACATTAACACTAAGAGGAAGACCAAGGAGAATCTCCATTCTTTACTGGACGCGGCTGGGAATGTGGCCACTGAGGACAATGAAAAGGCTGAGGTTCTCAATGCCTTCTTTATGTCTGTCTTTAAAAACCAGAGCAGTTGTCCTCAGAGCACTCTACTCTCTGACCTGGAAGTCTCAGATGGGGAGCGGAATAAACCCCCCATGATTCAGGAGGAAACGGTCAGAGACCTACTACTCCACCTGGACTGCCACAATGCCATGGGGCCAGACGAGATCCACCCGAGAGTACCGAGGGAGCTGGCAGAGGAGATAGCCAAGCCGCTTTCCATCATCTATTGGTGTTTCTGGTCAACTGGAGAGGTCCCAGAAGTCTGGAGACTTGCCAATGTGACTCCCATCTATAAGAAGGGTCGTAAGGAGGATCCGGGGAACTACAGGCCTGTCAGCCTGACCTCGGTGCCAGGGAAGGTTATGGAGCAGACTGTCCTGAGGGAGATCATGCGGCATTTGCAGGACAACCGGGGGATCAGGCCCAGCCAGCATGGGTTTGTGAAGGGCAGGTCCTGCTTGACCAACCGGATCTCCTTCTATGATTGAGTGACCCGTCTGGTGGATGAGGGAAAGGCTGTTGATGTGGTCTACCTAGATTTCAGCAAAGCCTTTGACACTGTCTTCCGCAGTATTCTCCTGGAGAAACTGGCAGCCCGTGGCTTGGACAGGTACGCTCTTTGCTGGGTAAGGAGCTGGCTGGAGGGCCAGGCCCAGAGAGTGGTGGTGAATGGATTTAAATCCAGCTGGTAACCGGTCACAAGTGGTGTTCCCCAGGGGTCGGTGCTGGGGCCTGTCCTCTTCAATATCTTTATTGATGACCTGGATGAGGGCATTGAGAGCGCCCTCAGTAAGTTTGCAGATGACACCAAGCTGGCAGGAAGTGTCGATCTGCCTCAGGGTAGAGAGCCCCTACAGAGAAATCTGGACAGGCCGGATCTCTGGGCTGAAGCCAGCGGGATGAGGTTCAACAAGACCATGTGCTGGGTGCTGCACTTTGGCTGCAACAACCCCAGACAGCACTGCAGGCTTATGGCAGAGTGGCTGGATGGTTGTGTGGAGGAAACGGACCTGGGGATACTGGCAGTGTGCCCAGGTGGCCAAGAAGGCCAATGGCATCCTGGCTTGTATCAGAAACAGTGTTGCCAGTAGGAGTAGGGAAGTCATTGTCCCTCTGTACTCAGCACTGGTGAGGCCCCACCTCGAGTACTGTGTCCAGTTTTGGGCCCCTCACTGCAAGAAAGACATTGAGGCCCTGGAGCTTGTTCAGAGGAGGGCAACGAAGCTGGTGAGGGGTCTGGAGCACAGGCCTTATGAGGAGCGGCTGAGGGAGCTGGGATTGTTCAGTCTGGAGAAGAGGAGGCTCAGGGGAGACCTTGTTGCTCTCTGTAACTACCTGAAGGGAGGTTGTAGTGAGCTGGGGGTCAGCCTCTTCTCTCTTGTAACTAGTGACAGGATGAGGGGGAATGGCCTCAAGTTACGGCAGGGGAGATTTAGGCTGGACATTAGGAAACACTACTTTTCTGAAAGAGTGGTCAGGTGCTGGAATGGGCTGCCCAGGGAGGTAGTTGAGTCACCATCCCTGGAGGTGTTCAAGAAACATTTAGATATAGCGTTGAGAGACATGGTTTAGTGGGGTTATTGGTGGTAGGTGGATGGTTGGACTGGATGATCTTGTAGGTCTTTTCCAACCTAGCTAATTCTATGATTCTATGATTCTATGACTTAAAGACTATTTTACTTTGTAAAACCAGGCAACAACTATTTTAAGAAAAAAAACATTAATTCATTTCTCGGATATTAAAACCACAAACAAGAAAAAGAAGCACAGATTTATAACAAACAGATTATGTTTGAGAAATCTGATTTTTTTAAAGTTAGACTGCAAAATTAGCAGATTAAGAAGATGCTAGCTTTGGCTCTTTTAACACAAAATCCAACTCAACTGGAAAATCTATTCATAATTAAAATACATAAAAAAATGTTTATTCAAGGTGGCTTTAATAAAATAACATCTATATTCTGTTCTATAAAAATAAAATATTATTTTATATATTATAAAATATATTTACTTATATAAGTATATAAATAAGTATATTTATTTATTACATATTATAATAAAATATTTAGATGATAATTTGTTATTGGAGATGCTACATCTGTTTTTGCTCTAAATATCATCTAGTATCTTCAGTAACAATTTTTATGACATATACAGTCTTCATCAATAGATAACTTCTTTTCAAAATAATTACGAATTCAAAATGGAGTTTAAAAGAAAGTGACAAATAGAAGGTAAGACTACAAACAGCAGAAATGTGACAGTAAGAGATAAATCCCTAGTACTACAAGAAAGCATAGGAAACATAGGAAGCTGGAGCATATGAAGTTCCACACAAATGTGATTCAGAACTTCTTAATGGTAAGGGTGACGGAGCACTGCAACAGGCTGCCCAGGGAGGTTTTGGAGTCTCCTCCTACGGCAAGACCCGCCTGGACGCCTACCTGTGCAACCTGGTCTGGGGAGCCTGCTTTAGCAGGGGGGTTGGACTTGATGATCTCTAGAGGTCCCTTCCAGCCCCTACAGTTCTCTGATTCTGTGAAAATACCTGAAATGTAAGCTGATAGTCAGGACTATTGAACTGTGAAATAATCTCACAGAAGAGATGCAAAAATCCTAGAAAGAGTACTACAGGGAGCTTCTGAATTAACAGCTATGATTGGCAATGATAAAACATTACGATCTCGTAATTTTTTCATACTGCTAGTGTTGAATTAATACATGCATATCTCCTCAGAAAATAACATCTATTGTAAGAAATCTGCATTACACACATATGTAGGATCACTTATTCAGTATGATTTAGTTTAGACACTCATTTTAAACACTCCAGCACAGAAAACTGAGTGTATAGTTCAGTGAGGTGATACAGAATACCTTAACCTGATACAGTAACCAAAAACAAGTATTTTCCTCTCAATATTCCCTAATACCAACCCATCTGATTGTGCTCATTATATGTACAGGGAGCCCAAACACACCTTCTATACAATTCAGTGATCTTGTACTTTGTGAAAGTAGATACATTTGTACCAACTGAAGGAAAACATTACGGGTCTGGATGGAGTCCTTAGAAAACAGAATTATTCTGAAGTAACATCCCTGAAAAAGGAGAAGTCCATTTTGTTCTTAGAAATCCGGTGACTAGACTATTTGACTGGTTTAAGTCCATCTCTTAAAACACAGTGACTAAATTACTGAACAACTTTTATTTCTTAAAGAATAGTTGCACTGATGACATTGAACCTATCAACCAACTTCCATTTGCTCCCATGATTCCGCTGTCTCATGCACATTTAAAAAAACATTATTAACCTGTTCTCAGTGAATTCACAGCTCTGTGCCTGTCTTTCAAAGGTTAGCTACACACAAAGGTTTCATTATGCATCATGTATACAATGAACACATTTTTGATACTAATGTATCTTGATTATTTCAATTTTTTCATGCAGAACTAAAATTTTAGGTAGGAATCTATTTCTGGATAAAAATCACCACAGAAGTATAGATTAGCATAGTTTAAAGATATTAATACAAAAATCTACGACAGCCTCAACTCTGCTTATTTTCATGAAAGGTGCCAATGAACACAGAAAAAGAAAAAACACAAGACTACATAAAAAAACACATGAATGGAAGAACAAGGAAAAGGGCTTGAACCTTGTTCCCTTCCCTGCATTTCCTCACATCATGCATTTATTTAAAAAAAAAATTTCTATTGCTCATTGACAAATTCTACTCTTCCCTATTTCTCACCTTGAGATTAATTAAGGAAATATGATCAGCACTTTCAAGTGTTCGAATAGATAAAAACTTAACACTGTGAAGTGGGAAAAAGATTAGAAGGTTTTGCCAATACACAGGAAAAGGGCTCTACAATGTATTTCTTCACTGACTTGTTATATTTCTGCCTTTACATTCTGAAAATATAAATCATTACAGCCAGCCACTGTATGTCTACTAAGTATTTATTCTGAAAGGTGTAAATTTTTTGAATAACTCATGATTTTTCTTTAGAGATTACTTACTCTAAAAAACTGGTGATATAATCCCGACTGCAGGCTGACCAAGAGAAAGGATTGGTGTTTGCTGTAATATGAGCTGCCATTAGTTTTGCTGCTTCGTGACCTTTGGTCCCACAGGAATTTCCTATTCCATCATGGTTCATGCCAAAACTGCCCAAAAGAGGAGAAAAACAGTTCATTATTCTTCTACAGCATCGGACATCTCATAAAATTAAATGCGATTTTTACAGAAATCATACTGGACATAGGAGAACACACTTAGTATAGGAGAATTCCAAGTGGAGAATTAGGATCAGTTACGTTCTGTTTAGTTTATTCAGACCTTGGAATACTGTACAATTATTTAGCATTCATTTTAACAGTTTTGAAAGGATCTTCTTTTCTGAAGATTTAAGGAATATTTAATACTTGCAAGATAAAGGGCACTCAGTAAGAAATATACACTATGGCTTTAATTCTTCTGTTAGTAAACTGGGACAGATAGGGTAAATGAACTTGCTTTAACAATACATGTAGGCACACAGTAGACCACAATATTTCAAGCAGAATGTGGTCTTTGCAATTTCCAGGGTTATACAGTACTCATGCTCCCTCTATCCATTCACAAGGTGACTTGCAGATTTTTCTTTTAGAGCTGTCCCTCATCACAGAAGCTCAGAGTGACAGATCTAAAATCAGTAGAAAATACAGTAAGAAAACTCTGGGTGGAATTTGGCCAACAGAGATTTCCAAATTTATTGACTTTCAACAAAGATGACATGACTCTGGAAAAAGAAATACAGTAAAAGAATGCTTATAATCTAGAAATCCCATGCTACTGAAACAAGACCTTCAAGCTATAGACAAACAGTATTAATTAAAACTAGAGGTTAACTCACAGAGAATCTATCTGAAAAGACTTCAATTATATAACTATCTTAAAATGAATTCTTTACCGCTATTCCTAAATAATTGACAACATACACCTGACTGGCCTGATATCAGTCAAACACATGAAGAGAATACATAAAACCACTGTTTTTCTTAATAGTATACATATTTTTAAAATTCCATTTTCTTAGTCTGCCTTTGATTCATTTCCTCCCATTCACCTGGGACAAAATACCTTATTTATCTAAGTATTAACCTTCAGTAATATCAATTCCTGCTTATGAAACTTCTGAAGTCAAAGAAGCAGGTACTGAGATACGTAAGGGCTTCCCTGAGCTTCAGAAAGAACACATAGTCAAAGTGAATGTCAAAACTGAGCTTCTGCATTCCCAGAGCAGTGAAAGTCACCATTTCTTTGTGTGTCATACAAAGAGGTCAGTTTGGAGCCTTCTGTGTTACAAATTTTAAAAAATCTTATTTCCTGATTTCTTAATATTCAGGGATACAAATGTGTTGAAGACTCTATTTTTAATTTCCAGAAACTTTTTCTTCTGACTACAAGAAAATGTATCACTTCCATGCCTATGTTTCCCCACGTAATATGGTCTGTAGCAATGCCTGCTTCTATTTAGTTTAGTGTGTAATGTCTCATGAATGCAGAAAGTCACATGCCATATTATGAACGGGAAACATCTAACTGACATTTCAGGTCATTCTCAAATGAAGACTATCCCCATTATACAAAAGAAATAGAGCTCTACAAAAAGCACTGTACATGCTGTAATGAAACTATCAGATGACAGTTAATTATTATTGTTAATTTGTTTTTATACTGATAAATTTTGGGGGGAGTGAAGGAGATAGAACTGAATCAGTTTATACCAAAAAATGTACTTCATTGGCCTACTTAATGGCCACCGTTTCCTAGAATTAGGGATATTTGTAAATGTAAACATTTCCTTTCGAACTGCCTCTGCACAATTTCTTAAAATTGAAAACCTTAGCTTTCAACAGTCCCTATGAGTGTGTTGCTTATAGAAATGGACATTTTATTATGTGGTAAAGAGCTACATTGGATCATGCTGCTATGCTTTTCTGTATCAGAAATATGTGTTTCTGATACCCATCTTATTTCTAGTTAGTGTGTTCCTTCTGTCAAAGAAATCACAGTACTGCAGCAGTATGGGAAATCAGAGAGACCAAAAACAATTTTTATCTTTAGGGCCAACCAAGAAGAACAAAATTCATAGTTAAATATCTTTGCTTTTACCAGCTCTGCTTGTGAAAAATGATGTTTCTGCTGATGGTAGCAGTAGTATATCTGATAAAAAGCAAATCTTATGCACACAGGTACTCAAAACATTTCCATGAGTTGATGATTTTATTCATTTTTTAATAAATACTATTTCAACTGAATCACCTCTTCCCTTCCACAATGGCTATTCCACTTGCTGCTGATTCTGAGTTTAGTAGGAAACTAACCTTTAGGTGCAGATCATTTTTCTGATGCTAAGAAAGGAGTTTTGCAAGAATTGTTCTTTTTTTCCAAATATGGTAGTGACACCATGCCCTTACAGCCTACTAATTTACACTTCTATGGTAGATGAAAACATATTTTTGTCCAAAGTATTTGTTTTATTTTCATTAGAACATGTTACTTATATTTGGTCATCATAACATTAGGGCTACATCTTTCACAAAAGCATGTTTGCAATTCAGTTGAAGTGGGAAGGCAAATTAGAATGAAATAGTCCTCATGGAGGCACTATCTTTTTTCAAAATGACTAAACAGACACAGACTATTTTTTTTCACTGGCTTTAAGTTTTGTCTAAAATTGCCAATACAATTCTAGTTTTAAAAGAACAGCCAGATAAGCATGGAGACAGTGAGAACTCTTAACTTTGGGGGTTGGACTCAACAATCTCTGGAGATACCTTCCAACCTCTGCAATTCCATGATTCTGTGAATTGACACAGGAGTTTTCTATGAAATTACCTTCCTGTTTACTATCTCAAGGAAAGATATTTATGTCAAGAGCTCTGAATCACTCTTTTTTTCTTAAACAGCATTACATCCACTCTTTTCCCAAAAGCCCACATTACATATAAGAACTACGCAAAGCAGCAGTGCTATGAGTTTTAAAACCATAGTTGAAACTCTCCTGCGTTTTTTCCTGTTTCTTGTATACTTCTTAGAAATTCTAAAAAAGCAGCTCATCTAGTGCTGTTTCAGTTTCATGCTGACATCTGCAATGGAATAGCTTCTTTTCTTGGCAGTGTTTTTCCTTATGTCTGAAAAAATTACCTCAGAGAATTATTTGTAATACATATCTAACCTATGATCTGACCTCAAAAATCACAGGGGAGATAACTGGTCTCAGCTGCATTAAATAAAACAGTAACAGATAAACAGAAACCCTGGAGAAAAAGCAGAGGAAAGGATGAGAATGTAAACTTCTTGTGTACCCTTCCTTTACATTGTAAAGGAACAATACAATGGGTCCCTACAATTTCATCCCTATTTAAGATGAGGTTGCTGACTTGTTGGGTTCTTCTAAATTACGATGGTTAGAGCTGCCAAAGCACTTATTGCTGATGAGTCTGAAATGACTGAAGTTATTTTTGTGAAACAGCCAGGATGCTTCTGTCTTGATGTATTATCCAAACATATAAGATTCAGAGGAGAGAGATCCAAATCAATCTGAATGCTCCTCAGTACCGCTTACAGAGGTTTACTTCACATACCATGTACTTTTGCAGCACTAAAATTAACTGAAATGTGCTAGTCAGGTGAAATATATTTTTTTTCCTGACTTGTTAGCAATCTGTTACTTCTGCTTTCCTATACTAATACTAATGATCTGCACGTCAAGCCAGTTCCTAGCTTGGAACACTGAGAACTGCAGAGATATCTAATATTTATTTTCTCTAAATACAATACAGCGTTTGTATTAAATTATTATTTTATTAATTTTTAATCACAGATTCATGAGTTATAGTACCTATGGGAGAATCTGGCCTAATTCTTTTAAATCAGTGCCTTGTACTTTTCTTTGTCACGTGTTTAACAATGTAAGGAAGAAAGTACCTGAGAATGTGACATTTATGAGTCAGGAGACACAACAAAGTCATAGGAATTAAAGCAAAAGAAATACTGTAAAAATCAAGCTCTTCATTTTCCTGTTCACTATCAGAAGCTGAATTACAGCGCTGTAACTACATATAGCCCTTTAGGAAAAAATAAATTTTTCTTTTCAAGAGAGAAAAGAAAGAAAATTTAACCTTAAGTTTTATTATACTAACTTATTTGACCCAGGAAAGACAAAACAGACATGTATAGTAAGAGTGAAATGATGTAACTTTAAGCTAAGAATCTTGTTACAGGTGCATCGCTAGATCTTTCTTGATTGAGTCAGTACATTACTTAGATACACTACTCCCACAGCTTTTACGGAGAACAAAGCAAGGGGCAGGTAAGAGTCAAAAATGTGCACCAGTGAAGTATACTTTCAAGATTTCTAATAGTAAATCACTACTGCTGCAGTGAGAAGATCGAAGGCATGCTTGAGCAAGTGTTCTTGTATTAGATACAAGATATAAAGAATGAACTGCAATTTACTTGTACGAAATGCCAGTTTATCTGCTTAGTAGGACATACCAACTTTCTCATAAACTTTACATCAATTATATTTTCAGTTTGTTGTTCCAGTAGTCGTTACACAGATGTTATTTAAATCTTCAGAAATCTTACATTTTATCTACTTAAAAGTGCAGTGTTCATACAGCTTTGAATGACTACATAGAGCCTACACTAAAAAATTAAGAAAATTAAAAGCAAGCTTTGCTCTGTAAACATTACTACACTCTTAAATAATCTTTTCACATCCGAACATGTGTAGAGAAGAAAAAGAAGGAAAAACTAGAATGCTTCGGTATAATTTTGTTCAATGAATGAATGAGCATGACTTCGGACAAAATCTATTATTAAAGAATAAAATACTTTGTTTCCTACAATATCAGAGCTGTAATCTACATGTAATCCATACCGCAATTCCCGTGTAGATATATGCAGTAATTTTGTTAATTATGTCCATACCTGTTAACAATGAAACAATGTAAACTGATACAGAGAAAGTCTGCTTTTATAGTAGTAGAAGGCTAACACGTTTTTATTTATTTTTCATCATATCCTTCATACCATGTCATAACAGAAAGTTCTTTTATTTCAATGTGGAAGACCTAAATAAATTTGTAGCCGATGTTATTGAAGTATTGGTTATAGTTTCATAATTGTATGCAAATAGCAACTAACCCTTAGATGATATAAGAAAACAGAACAAGCAAGTATTGAAAATTGGCTTATTTCCATTTGGGATCACAACTATCAATTTGTTGAAACTACCTGATACTGCATTTTTCCACTCAAGGAAGGGATCAAGATTAGTTATTTCTCTTTTTATTTGCATGTCTTAATGTGGACTTTAGCCTTAACTGATGATTTCCTGTATTTGGAGATCATTATATGGTTTGGGGCATCCCTAATCCTTTATTCCGAAGTTACGTAGAATTTCCAATTTCGACTTTACTTAAATACATTATTTCCCTGAAAACTGGGAAACATACTGATTGAACAATAGTAGCTTTATAACAAGCATACATGCCATGAAAATAAACATAACTTTAGCATGTTTCCAACATAACTGTTTCACCATTTATTTCCTAGATGTAATTTTTCTCTTTGACTTTTGGCTGATGATCAAACAAATATAATCTTGATATATTAGCATAATTTAGTATTAAATAAAATATGCAACTGAAAAAAAAAACAGCAATTTCACTGAAAGAAATGCAGTCTATTCAGAAACCGGGAGAAAAACCAGGCTTCTACAGAAACACTAGAAAAAGTAAAGCAGAAATATTCCTTCCTGGTTTACACTGCCTTAGCTATCCAGCTTTCATGCCACAAGAGTAACATTAAATAATGTCTGTGCGCTACGCAAAGGGGAAGTATGAGCGTAATAGGTTTCTACACTATAGGTCAAAGTGGAAAGTATTCCCCGTAATCAGGAAGCAAACTCCTGAGCTCAAATTTCCTTTGGAAATTCATGATGCCCTGAAGGTTACTATAACCTTCCTTTTTAACCCCAATTTATTCTTCCTATACTTTTGCAGAGGTCTGTTAAATGTTATGACATTCCTTTTCCTTGATTAAATGATTTAATGTAGGACATGATGTTATTATTCTATACTTCAAATAATATTTTCAACAGATTTCAAATCATAGAATCATTTATTTAGACACAAACCTTTTTCATATTTATTTCATGTTACAGAAATGAGAATTGTTCTTCTAGACTCATGTTTACAACATTTTCTTTACATGCACAATACATAATTAAAATGAAGGTCCCAATAAAGATTTTTTAATGGAAATCGTATTCTTTCATATTTGCAATATGAAAAGGGAGACAGAAAATAATATTCAATTAAAAAGAGAAAAGAGAAAATTAAAATTGAAAATTAAAATTAAAAAGAGAAAAAGATAATATCTGGGTTTAAGTGGCTGGTTCAGCCAATTTACTATCTCTTTGTTACAGACAGTTGTAAAGAGCTGTAATATCACACCTGAGACTAAACAATCCCAGTTCCCTCAGCCACTACTCATAAGACTTGCGCTCCAGACCCATCACCAGCTTCATTGTACTCCTTTGGACATATCCCAAGGTCCTTGATGCCCTTCTTGTAGTGAGGGACCCAAAACCGAACAGAGTAGTCAAGGTGCAGGCTCACCAGTGCTGAGTACAGAGGGACAATCACTTCCCTGCTCCTGCTGGCAACGCTATTTCTGGTACAAGCCAGGATGCCATTGGCCTTCTAGGCTACCTGGGCACACTGCTGGCTCATGTTCAGCTGAGCAACAACCAATATCCCCAGGTCCATTTCTTCCACACAGTCTCCCAGCCACTCTGCCCCAAGCCTGCAGTGTTGCATAGGGTTCTTGTGACCAAAGTGCAGCACCCAGCACTTGGTCTTGTTGAACTTTGTCCCATTGGTCTCAGCCCAGATTTCCTGTCCCTCCAGATCTCTCTGTAAGGCCTACCTACTCCCACAAAGATCAGCACTTCCTCGCAGCTTGGTGTCATATGCAAACTTACTGAGGGTGCACTCAGTCCCCTCATCCAGGTCATCAATAAAGACTCTGAACAGGACAGGCCCCAGTACCAACCCATCGGGAACACCACTCGTAACCGGTCACCAGCTGGATTTAACTCCATTCACCACCACCCTCTGGGCCCAGCCATCCAGCCAGTTCTTTACCGTGAAGAGCATACCCGTCCAAGCCACGGGCTGACAGCTTCTCCGTGGGAGACAGTGTCAAAGGCTTTGCTGAAGTCTAGGAAGACTATGTCAACAGCCTTTCCTCCATACACAGGGCGATCATAGAAGGAGATCCGGTTGGTCAAGCAGGACTTGCTTGTCATGAACCCATGCTGGCTGGACCTGATCCCCCAGCTGTACCACACACGCTGTGTGATCTCACTCAACATGATCTGCTCCATAACCTTTACTGGCACTGAGGCCAGGCTGACAGGCCTGTCGTTCCCCAGATCCTCCTTACGACCCTTCTTGTAGATGGGAGTCACATGGACAAGCCTCCAACTCTCTGGAACCTCTCCAGTCTTCAAGGAACGCTGATAGATGATGGAAAGTGACTTGGCAATCACCTCTGCCAGCTCCTTCAGCAGCCTCGGGAGGATCCCAGGTGGAGTAACAGGTCTCTAGATGTTTCCACCTTAATCATAGGGGATTTATTCTGCTCCTCATACCTGATTTCCAGGTCAGGGGTAGAACACCTCAAGGATAACTGGTCTGACTTTTAAAGACAGATGTAGTGAAAGCATTGAAAACCTCAGCCCTTTCCTTATCTTCAGTGGTCACATTCCCCTCCACATCCAGTAAAGGATGGAGATTCTCCTTAGCCCTCCTCCTACTGTTAATATATTTGTAAAAAAGTTTTTTGGTCTCTTACACCAACAGCCAAGTTGAGATCAAGCTGGGCTTTTGCTTTCCTGATTTTCTCCCTGACCCACTCTTAATTGTATCTGATTAATGGCAGTATTAGCAGCAATATAAAGGTATTCTAAGGACTATACACGGAGAGAAATACCATAAAACTCAATACCATTCTTTATGCTCTCAAGAAAAACTCAGTTGATTACAGCGTTATGGGTGTCTTCAATAAAAACAGTTCATTATGAACCTCAACTGCACACAGTTTAACTGCACAAAACCTAGGATATATAAATATACATAAACTACAAATTTTAAGGAAGCCAAAAAAACACTTTCAAAATTCCATATAAATATTTAAGAGAAAGCATGACTAGCCATAATAATCACTCTCACATTCTCAGTCTCATTAAGTCTCCATGGCTTTCCTGAATATTATTATTTGATCAAATGCAAGTTACTGGGCAAATACAACGTCAAATTAGTTACATTTATTATGCTATGGTATATAGAAAGTGAGAATGAATAAACTAAGGATTTCATGGAGTCACAGAATCATAGAACAGTTTGGGCTGTACGGGATCATTAAAGATTATCTAGTTCAACCCCTCAGCCATGGTCAGGGGTACTGTCCACTATAACAGGTTGCTCAAAGCCCCCTACAGTGTCATCCTGGAACAGTTCTCCCTCGAATTGTTCCAGGATGACACTGTAGGGGGCTTTGAGCAACCTGAATTGCTCTCCATTGAGTGGATGGAGAACAACCACTGCCTCTTTGGCCATCTGTTCCAGTGCCTCACCATCCTCACTGTGAAACACATCTTACTTATATCTAATCAAAATCTACATCATTCCTATTTAAAACCATCACTCTTTGTCCTATCACTACAAGACCCAGTAAAAACTCTTTCTCCATCTTTCTTTTAAGCTTTAGCATAGACGCATCATTTAAATGGTTCTAATTTTCATCATTCATCATTTTCATCAGCAAATTTCCTATTTTCATCATATGTCTGAAGGCAAAAACAATCGTTTTGGTGCTGCGAGAAAAAAAAGTTTTTCAATGCTCCTTGAAATTCCTATTTTACAAACACAGGTAAGAACTTTCTAGTATACATATTAATAATACCCACTTATGGAAAAAGGAAGTCAAAAGGAACTACTAACTTCCTTCTCAGAGACATTTAGTCATATTACGTATGAATAGGAGTTGACGTTTGGATTGCACAAAACATTAGAAACCATGAAGATTTTTTACCCACATATTTTCCCAGCTTCTACAGAAGATATCTACATGGCATAGAATCATAGAATCATAGAATGGCCTGGGTTGAAAAGGACCTCAAAGATCATTGAGTCTCAACCCCCCTGCTAAGTGCAGGGTCACCAACCACTAAACCAGGCTCCCAAAGCCACGTCCAGTCTGGCCTTGAATGCCTCCAGGGATGTCGTGTTAGTTTTTAACTCCATGCAGTGGAGTATGTAGGGATGCAGTGGCATACAGTGCAATTTTCTTTATTATTTCTGCATCAGATAAAATCTAGTTAATGTGACTTGTTTTTTCAGAGCAGCATTTGACAAGTCACATAAGCTAGAGTACAAGGTGAAAGCCTCAAAGAGCCGAGATTTCAAAATTTCAAAAGACCTTCGGTATAAGAAGCCAAGAACTACTGATCGTAGCAAGCAAAGATGGTTAATAAAAAGCCTGCGATCAGAGCATATATACTACAGAAATACTGTTTTTCTTAAATCCTAATTGAAGTCTTAAAATCACTGAATATCCTGAGTTGGAAAGGACCTACAAGGGTCATGGCAGACCAACTCCTGGCTCCACAAAGGACTATCTGAAATTCAATCCGTATGTTTGAGAGCGTTGTTCAAACACTTCATGAACTCCAGCAGTTCAGTGCCATCACCACTGCCCTATGGAGTCTGTTCCAGGGCCTGACCACCCTCTGGCAAAGAACCTGTCCCTAACCCCCACCTGCCCCTCCCCTGACACACCTCCATGCCGTTCCCTTGGGCCCTGTCGCTGTCCCCAGAGACCAGAGCTCAGCGCTGCCCCTCCGCTCCCTATGAGGAGCTGCAGCCGCCATGAGGCCTCCCCTCAGCTCCTCTGCTCTGGGCTGAACCCAAGGGACCACAGCCGCTCCTCATATGTCTTGCCTTCTAGATCCTTCTCAAACTTAGCAGCCCTCCACAGCCATTCTCTAGAAGCTTTATGTCCTCCTTATATAACCCCATCCAGTGCTGGAAGTGAGTTCGCGCAGGGCAGAGCAGGACATCCCCTGGGTGCGGTCCAGGGTATGGCTGGCCCTTTTGGCTGCCTGGGCACACTGTTGGCTCATGTTCAATACGTCATCAACCAGAACCCCAGATCTCTCTCTGCAGGATTGCTCTCCAGCATCTCATCCCTCTGTCTGTACAGACATACTCAGGGTTGGCCCGTTCTCAGTGCAGAATCCAGCACTTGCCCTTGCTAAACTTCATGCCATTACTGATTGCCCAGCCCTCTGGTTTGTCAAGAGCTCTCTGCAAAGCCTCTTCACTCTCAAGGAAGAAAACAGCTTCTCACACATTAGTGTCGTCCATTAACTTAGTAAAAATTCAGATCCTGCATTCAGGTCATTCATTGAAGTGTCTAACCTGTCTGTCAGCTGTACACTCATCACACTATGTTTTTGTCTAGCTGTAGACCGGATCTTTTGTTCAGAGGAATACTGTGAGAAATAGTATTCAAAGCTTTGCTGAAATCCAGAAAGATAACATCAACTGGCTTCCCTTGGACAACTAGGTAGGTAACTATGTCATAAAATGAGATTGTTTGTTAAACATGAACCCACAGATTGTAATTAACCCATGATGGCTGCAGTCAAAGACTACGCCATCTTTCAGGTGCTTTTCAGTAAGTCCCAGAATAATCTCCCTAATTTCACCAGGCACTAAAGTGAGACTGACAGGCCTTCAGCAAAAAATGTCTTCTTTCTTGCCCTGCTCAAAAACTTCAACAATGTTCGTCAGCTTCCAGTCCACTGAGCTCTCGAGATTCCCAAGATTGTCAAAAAATAATTGAGAGAAATCTCACATGGACATCAGACAGCTCTTGGAGTACCCTAGGATGAATCCCATTCAGCCCCATAGACTTACATTCGTCCAGCTGGAGCTGCAAATTTCACAAAGTTCCAAGTTGGCTGAGCACTTAATATTCCCACAGACCATATTTTGAAGTGATTCACCAAGTAATAGACCGGTGTCATCTCTCGTCCTCCTTTCACTGTTAAAATACTTTAAAGAGTCCTTTCTGGTGTCGTCCAGCTTCAACTCCAGTTGAGTTTTGGACACACAAATTTTCCCTGTACAATGGCAAACAGCGTCACTTTAGTCCTTCTGCATCATTTGACCTTACTTCCAGTGTCTGCACATTTTCCATTTCTGTTTAGGCTCTGCTCAGCCAAGCAGAGTGACTCTTGACTGACTTTAATTATATCCTGTGATCTTAAAAGATGGCTCTTAAAAAACTGACCAGCACCGATGGACTCTAGTGTGTTCATCATAAATACAACAAATAAAAAACTTCCCTCAGTTAATGGAATGAAATCTATTTGCTGACTTACTTTTAAAGTCAAAAAGACAGACAATCATTCCACTCAAATTACTTAAACCTAACCAGTATAAAAACAACAGATTGTTTTAACTACGTTCTCAGCAAATTTCAGTACTGCAGAAGTAATAACTTTTAACAAGGGAAAACTTAAAAAAAAGTGAAGAGGGAATAAACTTAACGAGAAGAATAACATAACAGAGATCCTGTCCAACTCAGAGAGGTCATCTCTCCAAGGGCCTTATTGTGTTAATACCAAAAAAGGCTTAATTTGTTAGTTTTTCTTTTTTCACGTGTTGATAAATGAAACACAAGCACTGCAGAGTGACCACTGCAGTATATCTGAGGTTCAACTACACCAAAAAGCGAAACCACCTTTCCAACCCAAAATGTGCATGTGAATGTTTCATCTTCTCAGTAAGCAGTACACAGCCAGAAATAAGAATCATTTCATCTGTTTAAGACAAGAAAAAGTCTACAGGGCTAACTTCTTTTTTAAAAATCTTTTTAATCATAAACTGCAACCATTATGAAAAAAATGCCCGAACAAAATGAAAAGAGTAACCAACTTTACAACAGTAGTTCTTTGCAAAGAGTATTATTTCTATGGCATGTAAATTAGGATTTGTTAGCAGCATCTAATGAGATGGTCTACAGTTACATACTTAGTTCCCCATACCTTAAGAATTTAAAAGTACAACAGATGCAACTTTTTTCACTACTTTTGCCAATAAAGAATCCCAAGGACCCTGAAGTAGCTGGGAAAGAAAATTGGTTGCAGCAACAGAGAAGCCTCTAGAAAACCAGATACAAATGCCAGATTCCCTTCTCTGTAAGTGACTCCCTCTAACACATTCTGCAAGCTCTTGGGCCTAAGAAGCAATTGTTTGAGGACTACTAACCGGTATTCCTACTTGAATTGTAATGGAATCACAGAATTACAGAACTGTCGGGGTTGGAAGGGGCCTCTGAACATCATCTAATCCAATCCTCCTGCTAAAGCAAGTTCCCTAGAGGAAGTTGCACAGGAAAGCATTCAGGTGGGTCTTGAATATCTCCAGAGAAGGAGATTCTATAACCTCTCTGGACACCTTCCAGTACTATGTAAACCTCAAAGTAAGTTCTTCCTCATGTTCTGATGAACTTCCTGCATTCAGTATGTGTTTGTTGTCCCTTGTCCTGCCACTGGGCCCGCTGAACAGAGCCTGCGCCCATCCACCTGACAGCCGCCCTTTTGATATTTTTAAGCATTGAGAAGATCCGCCCTCAGTCTTGTCTAGGCTGAAGAGTCCCAAGTCTTTCAGCCTTTTCTCATAAGGGAGATGCTCCAGGACTCTAAACATCTTTACAGCCCTCCACTGGACTCTCTCCAATAGTTCTCTTAATGTCTTGAACTGGGACACACTACTCCAGATGCAGCCACATCAGGGCAGAGAATAGCGGGAGGATTAGCTCCCTTGACCTGCTGGCCATGCTTTTTTCAGTGCACCTCAGGATATCATTGGCCTTCTTTGCCACAAAGGCACACCGCTGGCTCGTGGTCAACCCGTTGTCAACACAGACACCCACGTCCTTCTCTGCACAGCTCCTCTCCAGCAGGTCAGCCCCAAACCTGCACTGATGCATGCGGTTATTCCTTCCCAGGTGCAAGACTCCACACTTGCCCTTGTTGAACGTCATAAGGTTTCTCTCTGCCCAACTCTCCATCCTACCCAGATCTCACTGAATGGCTTACACCAGAAGGCTGAGTTGCATTTTTTATGTAAACTCCTAACAGCAACGCAGTTGCCCTAGTATTTTAGAAGGGGTAGAATTCTGACAACTGACAACTAGACTGTTAACAGTTTATGGGCCAGTTCAGCTCAGTTCCATGACTAATAGCGGTGGAGGGACCCATGGACCCACGCCACAGGAGAAGGATTTTAAAAAGGGAAAAAAGGTAGGGAGATGGGCCTAAAAACAAAAGAGTGGCAACAAGCTAAGGGAGAAAACTAATTTACTAAATTAGATATCGGAATGTAAGTTAACACAAGATAATGCAATATAATTGGAATTGAAGCTAATAAATCAAATAAATGAGAAAGCAAGTGTCCAAAACTGAAGGCCTTACTCTAATGCTGAAGGCAAGACAGCTAGGGAACACACACCACAGAGACGAGCAGTAAAAAAAAGAAGCAGACTTGTGACTTGTGAACAGTTTTGTCTTTCCCTCTAAACAGAAAATGGTACGGTAAAAGTCTTTCAGGGTATGTAGTTCTTTTTCTCTTCTGAGAACCAAGTACCTTGAAACACTGACAACCCATGGAACTGAAGCACTAACTCTTTAACTCCCAGTGCACTACAAGATGTTATGATGTGGAATACCAGTAACAAAAATCATAAACCCATGACATGGACATTATCTGAAGCTCAGAAGTAATGATATATTTCACTTTGCCCACCACTTAACTATTGACATGATATATCTGGAGAATCACTTTGATAACCTCCGCAAAGATACTGCATGCACTTTTATGCCAGTAGCCTTCAAAGTCTTCTAGTCCAAGATAAAAGTAATGTTATCTTCTCTCCAGTGAGACAGCTTGAAGTAAGGATTGTTTCATTTCTTTCTGCCTTAAACAAAAGTATCTACAACAATCTCAAGCTAGATTCTTGTCAAGTAGCATAAGGTAGAGGTACTGTTAACTCTGCCATTGGCGTCAGATGTAATATTGGCATCATTTGAATACAGATGATGTGGAAACACCAAATCTTTCAACCTAATACTTTATCCACTTAGGAGTGCTAATGTCAAGTCCTAGAGTTCCCTCTCTACCATTCATTTCCTTCATTCACTTGTTCAGCTGTGTGAGAGGCCTTCAGGAGAGATCAGTTCCCCCTCAAGGCTGTTGGGTCAGCAGAAAACACCGACAAAACTTGACACTCTTCAGTGTTTTGTTGCTTCCTATTTTTAGAAGTCTCTAAACCCATTTTTTTGCTACAAGGATCTGGTCCTTTAAGACATTCTCTTCCAGCTTAAGTTTAATTTGAGATATACTTCTCTACAGAAATGATAACTGCACAGCTAAATACTTGAAATTATGGCATTGTATTTTTTACCTACAAATTGCTGTAGTCATAATTCTGTAAAATACTTTTTGAAGTTAATCATCCTTGATGTAGGAAAATATATTCCTTCTCAGTATTTTCATGAAGCCTGCTTTTTTTTATTAAGCATTTACTCACTTTTTCGGGTGCCACTTGAAAGTCTTTGAAACATTTGTCACAAAATAATAGAGATTATATTTTAACACAACTCTTCAGAGTTTTTACTGAAAAGTAAATTGTATACCCTAAATGGAAGCTTCATTATCACTAAAGTTATCAAAGCCAGAATGTTTTATCAATACATTTCGAAACAGAATAAAATGTCTCCCTCTTCCATTCCACTCTGCTGAAACATTCCCCCATCTTATTAACAACTACACGTGAAACATTTTGAACGCCATATCCCAGTTAGTTGATTGCTAAGATTTTAAAGCTCCTGCCATTGTCCTGTAAATCACATTTCCTACTGCAATATAAACACAGCTGCATAAAACACTGTGAGACCCAAGATATTCAAACTAGAATAGAATACAGAATATTCTCGAAGAGTATTATAATATAGAAGAATATAGAAGAAATATAAAAGAGGAAATTATCCCACTATATTTACATTGGTACAGCCTCATGTTGAATGTTGCACGTGGTTCTTAGCTCTATAACATAGAAAAGTGTGCAATGGTCCTTGAAAGCCTTCAGAGGAAGACAAAGAAGCTGTTGACAGGGCTGGAGTTTAAAATTATCACAGACACCATCCTACACACTGGGGCTCTGAGGGTCCCACGGCCCATCACTGATGTTGAAGACAGGGCTGAAAAAGGCATTACACATTCCTGCTTCGTCTAAAACTCTATTTGTGAAGTGACCAACGTCATCAAGTAATGGATCAATGTTATCTCTGGTCCTCCATTTGCTGTTAAAACGCCCTATTTTGTCCTCCACAGTATTGGCTGGCTTCAACTCTAACTGAGCTTTGACCACACAGATTTTCTCCCTGCAGTGGCAGAAAGAATCTCTGAATTCCTCCCATGTTACTTGCCCTTATTTCCAGTGGCCATACGCTTACTTCTTCCGTCTAAGCTCTAGATGAAGATCCCTGCTTAGTCACGCATTCTTCTGCCCTTCCTGCAGGATGTCCAACGTTTTGGAATAGCCTGTTCCCATGCTCTTTACAAGCACTACTTAAAAAGTGATAAGCACTGATGGACTCCAATGTCTTCAAAAGCAGTTTCCAATGGGACTATTAAATTAGTTCCCTGAGTCTGCTCTCCTCATATCCACAGTTGAAATTTTCATGGCAGTTTTCCACCTATCACCAAAGATGTTAAACTTAACTACTTAGATTAAAATCTATGTTCTATAAATCAAACGTTGTAATCATGATAGCTTTGAATGATAACAGAGCTGCATGTATTTTAATTTTTTCCATGTATCATTGGAATAATCTTCATTAAGTATACAGTCACGTGACATATAATTAGAATGAAGATGTGGATACTTCTTCCTTCTTGAATATGTGACTTAAATTCACAGCAAGGTTGCATATTACTATTAACAAGAACTTCAGATTCTTAATGTTAGAAATATATTTTCCTCTATCCTATCTTTTTCAACTCACACAAATAAAGAAAAGGAAGGAAGAAAATGAAGACGACGAGAATTGCAAATGTGTTAAATTATTTTTGCTAGGATTTTATACAACTGCTTTTGAATTTCAGAATTCATCCACTTCAGTGCAACTACAGTGGTTTTTTAATACATAACGTAAATAAGATCACACTTGCCAAGTGATTATCCTGCATGATAGGTGGGCTGGAAATAAGTGCTTACTTCCAACCCTGCTTTTGATCAGCAGATTGATAGCTTTCATTTCAATGTGCATTTAAACTTTTAGCAGTTGTACCAGCTAATGATTGAAAAAACATATGATCTATAATTCACTGTTGGTCAACCCATGTAAACAAAAAGGAAACCTCTTGATAAAAGAAGGTGCCTAGTGTTTTTAGAGTCACCACAATGTACTAATAATGCTTGCTGTTGAAGAAAGACCTGAAGTACTTCACAACCAATTACATAAAATTCATACTTAATCATTCTCATAAGATCATGCTCTTCAGAGTGATACGCTAGTGCTTAAAATGCACAAGGGATGTTATGGCTTTTTTTACATATCTCATGCTTGAATGAAAGAAGACTGATAGTGTATGAATACTGAGGAGAAACAATAATTCAAAACAGTTTGAATTATATTTAAGACAAAATAATGAAAAGCAAAAAAAAAAAAAACCTTTTAACTATTTGTGTTTCATAAAGAAAGGTTGACAAGTAAGAGATAGGACATAGAAATTTTTGCAAAACCTAATATTAAAAATATGAAACAGTAGGAAGGTTGTGAACCAATCTCAAAAGCACAGATTAAACTGGAATCTGAAATCAAAGGGTAAACAATGAGTCTTCAGTTCTAAAGTTAAAGTCCTTGACAGAATATACTCAATAAAATGTAGTGCTACTCATCAATACTTTATACAGAAGCATGGAGCACCAGAACAGGGATGGTACAGCCATGCAGAAAAAATGATATCTATTATTAAACTAATAGTAAAAATGTGATACATTAAAACATATTCTTTTTGTAAACTCACTCACTTGTGACCAATCTCATGTGCAATGGTAAAAGCTGAACCTAGGCCAATGTCTTCATTAATGCTGCAGCTCCTTTCAGGCTCACACATTCCAGCCACAGAGGCCAAGCCTGAATAAACAGAAGGAGACACAAAGGGTCATGCCAAGGTGTTTCAGTCTTAAAAGCCCTAGTTATAAATGCCTGGATTCTTTTTAATAATCTCTATGCACAGAAGGAGCAGTTGGCAAAAGGTTAACTTTCTAGTCATTTGCAAAATCACTGGGGGGAATTTCACTTTGCCGGCTAGACATTAATATTTTTTGAACTGCAGTCAGTGCTGGAAAATGTCTAGACTAGGGGTTAGATTTATAAATTTTACTTCTGGTAACTTGGGACCACCTAGTAACTTGAGCCAGAAGAGGGAATTCAAGAAAGCATTTCTATTTTAACATTCTTGAGGCTGAAGAAAGCAAAATGTATCCACATTATTTTTCTAAAGAAATCTGTTTAAGTTTAGTGGGTTCATAAAAACATACAAGCAACATTTTTAGCTACAAGAAGCACCATATGGTACTTAAAAAAATTATTAAAAAAAAAAACTGCATGCGTCCATGAAGAGAAGGAGGAGATATGTTAATAAGTTCATTTAAACAAGGAAGTCTTTTCCATTTATCTTCTATTATCTTCTGGACCTAAAACCTTACTGTATGACAAGTGTTTCTAAAAACTTTCTTTAGAGAAAGCAAGTCACTGGCATTTCCAGAATATCGTTCTTCATTATTTCTTACACGCTTTAGCAATAGAATATCACACATCACACCGCAGACAAAATATGCTAGAGAAAGTTCTAAGCGTCACATTATTTGATGTATCCCTCTCTAGGGTGTAATGTCTAAAAAAAAGCAGTAATCCCTTCTTCTGATGAAATTACCTGCACAGTTAACTACACAGTGACAGAATAATAACTGGGAAAAGTGTGACTTTGCTATGCAAAAAAAAAAACCAACAAAAAAAACCATACTCTTTATGAACAAGCAGGCACTTCGTATTATTCTGTTTGGACTACCAGCAAGCTAGTGATAAGATAACAAGTGCTTCCTAGCTGTGTCCACATGAGCAAGTAACCTGGAGCCACGGGAGCTGGTCAGCAGAATAAAGCACTGACATTCAGGCTCCTCTCTGCACATGCACTGGACATTCTACTTTCGACTAGGTTTAACTCCATAACTTGAACATAAACATTACATGTGGTTCAAAGCTTCCAACAGGAAAAAAAAGTCAGAGGCTATAATTAGGATTTAGACCCTAAAGTCTCTCTTAGGCTTATACGGGAGTATTTCGACTATACATGTTCTGACTTGCTTTTCTCTATATTAAATCAAGTCAGCACACAACAAAAGTACTCTGATAACCAAGCCAACGTGGGCAAAAAGCAAGAATGTTAGCTTGCTGAACTTCCATCAAAACAATACTACTGCTCTAACTCAAATCACTGAAGCAGATATAAGCACTGAGGTCAGGATGAAGAATCAGAAGAAAAATGTCTAGCCACTGACAGAAGTGTGTACACTGTTTGCTTTGTGCAACCTGGAGAAAATACAATAATTACAGTTCATATGCCTAACTTATACTACTCTAACAGAGCAGCAAATTCTGAATACAACATGGTAATACTTTTGTAACAACTACCATGTTCCTCTGCAAAGTTCACCATATTGGGGCAGTAAAGTCATCTCTATCTTCAGATTTTTCCACTGACTGCTTGCTTAGAGACTTATAGGACCATACTAATAACATATAATTATGTACCATGCCTGCAGAAAGTGACAGAGATTAAGTTAAGAACCCAGTCTATAGCTGAGATCAAAGGAGAATGGAATTGGCCTTCTCTGCTGAAATACAGCTGCTGCAGAGAAATCTGAGGCCTATCTCTGTGCAGTTCTACATATGATTCCTTGTTTTAGGACACCAGACGGAAAAGAGATGACTGTCCTCCTGTAAAGCCTTCATTCCTGCTTCTTCCTAGAACACCAGAGATTCAGATTTGTTCTGACCTTTTGAGACCTGAGACTTCTGTTCACAGACTACTTAAATGTATGCTTTAGTTACTGGAGTTCAGTGGGGCTTAAGCATATTAAATTCCTCGCAAAGGAGGGCCATGGGGCTTTATCTCTTCTCCAGTACAATGCTTATAATGGAAGTACATTGTCACAGTTTTAGTGCCAAGGGTCTCACAGCAGTACTCTGATATCATACATGATTTGATTTTTGGAGCAGCATTTGCCTTTATGTCAGACAGAGAGAGGACTAGTACACTAAAGACCTGTATTAAAAACATCACATATAAATATCAAGTAGTTTGTGAGTGAATGTTCTCCCTTTCAAATTCTCTTATCACTTAGTAAGACAACTTTGCAACATTAGTGTAGACAGTCTCTTCAGTTTCGTCTCCTCCACGCAGGTATCAAAGATAACCAATTACATTTAGAAATTAATAATCATATTTTGACTTTTACTCAAACATGTTGTTAATATACTTTGTACTTCCAATAGGCAAAAAAATTCTGATACCTTTCTCCTCATGTAAACTACTTTCCTTTGCCACAAGTGTCATGCTGACTTGAGTGGTACTTGTAAAAAAATCAATATGAATTAAGACTATCAAAGCATACAGTATTACACGGAGACAAAGCAAATACAGTTATGAACTTTCATTATGAGAAAAATATTAACAATCTGAACTAAAGAAACCAGAATTGTATCTTTAATTATGTATGAGTAAATTTGAAAAATGCATAAACATTACAATAGTCTTTGACTAATATACCTTTAATGCTTTAAAGCACTGCTACAGGTAATAAGTATATTACAGTGAATAACTTTCGGTGACAAATTTAGGAATGAAAAGAACAGCCCTGCACCTAGGACTGCTGTATGTGTTTCTCCATTGTCAAAGCACTGTTTTAAGGAGTTACACTATTACTATAATTTATATGACAGTGTTATTTTTTCCAAGTTCATGGAAGGAAAGTCTGAAGCTGTACTCTTCAAGAACAACAGAGCAATAGTGTAAATCTCAGAGCCTTTTTCTTTCCTAGCTTAATTTTTAAAAAATGTTCTTGAGGTGTTTGTTCTATTCATATTTTGTAATAGCTCCTGGAGACAGGTTAAATAAAAATAAACAGCAAGTCGTCTCCTCTAATTATTACTTGGTAAATTTGAGTAATCTTCTAGATTTTAGCAGCACTACAGCTGCCAGAGATGAGATGTCCAACAGCAGCTCATTTAACTTAAACTTCCAGTGATGTATCAAAGCATACACCCATCTATGTTACCTCCTATTGTTCACGTTTATAAAACCACAAAATTTTGAAAACATAAACTTAAAAAATCTAATCAGTCAACAAATCAACATCTGAGTATAAAGCAAGGAAACAAACTTCAAGTACAAACTGAAATTTCTGTTTATTATCTTACCCAGAGTTCCACATGGTTTGTTCTTGTAAGTGCAGATATCGTATCTGTTGAAGAGAAAAAAGTAGATAAAATACGTCAGAGAATTAGATTTGTAATATATTTTGTGTGTTTATCACATATCTGTATCACAGATCAAGTTGTCAGACGGCAATCAGCTTAATTATGTGCAGCCAGCTGGTGTCGGCATTTTCTACACTCTGGTGTAAACCACAAGCTGCAGTACACTCACAGCCGCTGGCCGCAGGCCAGTGGGACACCTGCCAGCAAGAAAAAAATGGTTAAAGTGGATCTTTGTAATCACCAGCTCCATAAAGCAGCCTACCACAGTGCTATGAAGTTACAGAAGCATGTCTGTGGACTGCTACTGCTTCAAAACACTTGACTTTTACTTTTTGAACATACTGGAATTCTCTTACAGTCTCGCATTTCAAAACAAACAGTATTAATTGCAAGTCCTAATATTTAGACTTTGATTCTCATTAAAAACAGTAACTTTTGATCATAACACCAAACATTAAAAGAAATCCTAAGAACCTGCACTGTAATTCTCATCTCTTTTTCTTACAGTGATTATACGTGTCCTAAGAGCACACAATGAACTAAAAGGGAAAACACACTTCTGCCAAGACCTAAATAATATCTTTAAAGGAAAATCTCCTTTATTTTAGATATGATCCATCAAATACGGAAACAAGTTTTTGTGCAGTTAATATGCAAATATTGAAGCTGAAAATTGAATCAAAACATCTTCTGTGACTTAGCTAATCATAATAACAGTGAGTCTTGCAACAGTCATAATTCATTAATGACAACTTCATATTTTGAGTACACAAATCTATGATATGGCTAGTGATGTAAGAACACTCTTACTATGTCTTTGATTTTCTAGAATTTATACTGATTTCCCTGCAATGTGTTTCAGAAAAATTCCCATTATTTTGGATGGCAAGAGAAAACAAAGACAAAAAGATCTTTATGCTTTAGTTTTTAACCGAAATATTTACCACTTCCAGGCCACTGACCATTTCTGTTAAAAGTAACATATAAGTACTGTTTTCAAAAAGGTTATAATGTAGCAGCCAGATCATGAGATAAATACCTTTCAGAGTTAACGTCTGTCTGTAAGCCAAATCCATGGACAAAATAACAAAGCTTAAAATTTGGAACAAATCCAGTAAATTCTCTGTGCATATAGACTGCTGTGACCATATGGAGTCCCTGGGATTTCTAAAAGTACTAAACATGGATCAGTTTGCTGGATTAAGCTTTAATTTTGAACTCAAATTTCCATACGCATTGATCTCACCAAAGTGGCTCAAACTCTGTCATCTTAAACGCAACATAAAGCCCTCACTGATGTCCAATTTGCTGTTTCCGGAAAGGGGTGTAATCAGATCAGCATTGTTATACAAAATGTGTCAGAATATAATTAGGTTTTATATGTTACAAAGCCTAAACATGACAAACAAAGATTTTTATTGAGCCATTTTCTGCCTTTACTATCTATAGAGAAACAAGCTTAGAACTTACTCATTTAGGACAGAGTTTGAACCTAAATCTTTGCAAGTTCATGCAAAATGATTCCTCAAAGCAAAAAAAGGATCAGACTTAATGAGAAAATCCAAGCTTGCCTGAATTCTCTTAACTGGGAGTTTAGAAATCAAGACCAGAAAGTTTGTGCAATTCAAAGGAATTACTGACCTTCTCATGCTATTTAATTCTGAATGATAATAGAAAAAATCAATTAACGTCATATGTCCTTAGATAAAATGGATATTTAAGAAGAAGGCCAGTTCCACTAAACTCAAATAAAAAGCTGTTACTGACTTCAGTGGAGCTGAAAATTTACCCTTATGGCCTCCATCTGCTTATTCTCACATACGTATGAAGGTGAAGGTATTTCCTCGCATTCAATTAAGTTTCAAAACATATAGGAGAAAAACACATGAATTAAATCCTTTCTTTCTCTTACACTTTTGAAAAACAAATACCAAATCTTCTGATTGATTTTGGTGGCTACCGAATATTCTGAATTATGCAGAGGCTAGCATTCATAAGAAAGCTTGAGGATAATGAAAGTTAAATTAGGATTATTACATAAAATTAACAAAGATACTTCATTTTCCTATCAATAAAATATTTTTGCAAGAACAATTCCAGAGAGTAACAGTATTCTAATTATGGTTTAATTAGAATATCTGAATAACAAATTCATCAAAATTACTATGTAATAATTCAGGCTTCTTCTAAGCAGCACTCATACATTCTCTTCTTCAGTCTCAGAAGAAAGAAAAAATCTAAGTTTTCAATGTCCACCGGCATCACTGTCTTCAAGCTCCATTTTTTTTCTTTTTTTCCTTTCATTTGGATAGTTTCTGCTTGCAATTTTTTCTAAAGCTTGAATCATTTTCAGGTATAGAAATGTTCAATTCCATCATCTGCTACCTTATATGATTTTAAAAAATCACGCTAATTTGTCTTTTTTGGTTTTGACACCACTTCCACCACTTTATATTTTGAATTTTCAAGGAATCCATTTAACCATGAAGATCCAATACATATTTTGTTTTAATTTTCACAAAATTTAAAGGCAAAAGAACAAAGAGGGACTTATTCCCACCAATAACTCACAATCTCTAAGATGCGCAGTCCTTACATACACTGTGGGAGTTTTCACACTCATTACATGACTCTAGAAAGCCTCCCTCTAGAAGGTCTACAAATACCTAAACCAATTCCTCTCACTAAAGAATAATACCTGAAAGGGATTCAGGGTAAAATACTAACATAAATGGGGATTATACATATCAAAACCTGAACAGTATAATCATAAACTTTCCATTTTGAAGAATGATCATAGAATCACAGAATGGTTTGGGTTGCAAAAGATCTTGAAGATCATTTAGTTCCAGCCCTCTGCTGGAAGGGACACCTTCCAATAGATGAAGTTGTTCAAAACCCTATCCAACCTGACCTTGAACACCTCCACTGATGGGGCATCCACAGCTTCCCCGGACAACCCATTTCAGTGTCTCACCACATCCTCAAAGTGAAGAATTTCTTCCTAATGTCTAATCTAAACGTACCCTCTTTCAATTTAAAACCATTACCCCTTCTCCTGTCAATATACACTCTTGTATAAAGTCTCCATCTTTAGGTCCCCTGCATAAACTAAAAGGCTGCAATAATGACAGCCTTCTCTTTTCCAGGCTGAACAATCCTAACTCTCTTTGTCTGTCTTCACAGCAGTGGTACTCCACGACTGTGACCCTCCTCTGGACCTTTTCCAAAAGCTCCATGTTTTTCTTGGGTGTGGGGCCCCAGAGATGAACACAGGTGGGGCCTCACCCAAACCAAGTAGAAGAAAACAATCACCTCCCTCACCTCACTGGTCACGCTTCTTTTGACACAGCCCAAGATCCAGTTGGCTTTCTAGGCAGCAAGTGCACACTAGCAACTCATGTCTAATTTTTCATCAACCAGCATCTCCAAGTCCTTCTTCTCACAGGTACTCTCACTGCCCAGTCTACACCAACGTCTGGGATTGCCCCAACCCAGGTGCAGGACCTTGCACTTGGTGTTGCTGAATTTCGTACTTCATATAGTGGGCATGGTGAGGTTGGGTTCATGGTTGGACTGGATTCTCCAAATTTAATGATTCTATGATTCTATTCTGTGATTCATGAGGTGCACACAGGCCCCTCTTCTCAAGTCCATCAAGGTCCCTTCCCTTCCCTCCAGCACATCAGCTGCACCACTCGGTATCACTCAGTATGTTATCATCTGCAAACTTGCTGAGGGTGTACTCAACGCCACTGAACAGGGATTAAGATATGAAACAATACCGGTCCTAATACAGACCTCAGTAAAGATCCTGTATACACATTTTACGAGGAGAATATCTTTCCTATTTGATTCACTGACAGAATACATAAAAGGACCACAATACAAAATTTTAATTTAAGAATAAGGATATGCAGGTCAGAGGGAAAAACTAAACTAAGAGGCAAGATCATTATTATGTGTCTTTTAATACCCTGAATGAATCCAGAAGTCATTTGTGGAGACTGATGGGAAAGTAAATTGGGACTTTTGGGCACACTTGCAGGGTTAGTGCAGAGCCACGTCTGACATGTGGGAAATAAACAGTGGGTGCTCTGACGGAAAAATCAGCCAGAGGGAATGTTCAACAGGATGGTAGGTAATTGGAGCGGTAAGAGTCTCCAGTCATGCCATGAATCAAACAGGATAAGAAATGTTAGTGTGTCCTCCAAGGGCACTGCAAAAGGAGAAATTTTTACTCTCTTCTTCTAGTCCCTTCGGGCAGGGTAAGAGCATGCCCCATTTTAAAATATTCATGCATATGTATCTATACCACTGAATTAAACTGAGAAAAAGTAACCTCTCTTGCACACTGATATTTTATTGTACTATCAAATTGTTTCAGTAATCCCTCAAATTGATAACACAGTCCTATGTAGAGATTTGACACATGGCAACTAACCTCAGGAACTTCCAGATAAAATTCAGAAGGCGGCCACACAATTATTAACATGCAAAATGTATGCTTCTACTCTGTTCTGGAGAAGACAGCTTATTAGCTGTCAGCAGTCCTAAGTGCAAGAAAACTGTCAATCACATTTTTTTCATTTATTAGTACAGATATAAACTCTTGAAGAAGCCTTGGTTATCTACAAAGTTGATTTGCGGAAAAATCTCTTTCTTTTGACTATCTTTATGAGTACTACAATCCTGACTGCTTGAGTAGGTCACTTAAATCAAATATGTAAGAAGGATGGGCTCTTTGTAAATACTGTAAGCACTGCTCCATCTTCTCAGATAATTCATTTACAACTACAGCCAATCCAAGATGTGGTAGGGGCAAAAAGTCATTTCTTTCCCATCTAGCTGCACCTTGCAGGAAAGGAAGAGAGTATTCTTCCTGATCCTCGCAACCTGTCAGATTACAAGGCCTAGTGTACGTAACTGGAGAGCTATGAAATTCAAACGAAGTTCTATGTAATTATGTTCCGTCTATTAAAAAATGAAAGAAATTAACAGTCTTGAAGGCTAGAAAGCATCACAACATTTCCACTGTATCTCTGCCCACCTCTAGCATAGCAAGGTAAGCTATTTATTAATAATATTAATAATAATTAATAAAATATTATTATTATTCTAGAAGCTACACAGGATAAAAAACAGTTCTTTAAGAGCTACTGAATCTCAATACTTGACTCAAAAGTTGTTTCCAATGTAAGAATTTGATAATGACTGTACTAGGTTAATACAGTTCATCTGCCTTCCCCTCAACAGCAGTCATTTGTGAATGCTCACAGGGATTATTAAGAGGATAGCACGGTGACATCTTCTCTGATACACCCTGCTGTTTCTGTGGCTTAAGGAACTTTACAGGATGAATTTGCATCTTTGTTTTTTAATTATTTCTCTCCTAATGTTTTCAGAAACTAGACAATTCCTTTTCAAGGGGACGTTGTTGTGCTTCCATCAGTAGTGTTGAGAGATTTCTTCCATGCTGAAGTCTTTTTTTTCTCCTCTTAAATCAAATAAATAAATTGGACTTTGGAGAGTATCACATTCCAATGATGTGGCCTTTTCTTTCACCCTCGTTTGAATCTTAGGGCTTTGTAAACTTTTTGCAGTATATACAGTTGTTTTAACAGTAGCATTAACAGTAACAGACACAGGGGCAAAATGATTTACCTCTTATTACTTATATTTATACATTGAAGGGTAACATTCTTATCTGTATTTATACATTGAAGGGTAACACTGCCATTAATACTACCTTGATAATGTGAAATTGCCCACGAAAGGAAAAGTCTCTGTTATTACCAGATGTTTGTTAATGGAAACATCCACTATGCCAGAAAAATGGACTGTCTGAACCAAGTTAGCACTGACATAATAATACAAAATTATCCAACAGGAAGTATATATTGACCTTGAAAGTATATCCATAAAATAACAACTTAAAAGAACTTAACTAACCAACAAGAACAACCCACAAAATATATTTTAAGTATGATAAGTGAAACGTGAAACTTCTATTAAAGATGCAAACTGTACAAAAATGCATAAAAACAAGATAGACTTATAAACACCCAAGCCTATTATAAAATCAGCTGAAAGCTACCTTCCAACATGCCTGAATAGTATTTGTGAAAGACAGAGACAGAAATAACTGAGGCTTTTGAAGGAGTATTTCTTGATGATTTTAGGGGACAAAAAATAGAATCATGACAAATTGCTGTGGAAAAAACTACCAAGACAGATGGAATATAAATGCAAAAAGTATGCAAATATAAGAAAATTCAGGCTAGATGAAACAAACTGGACATAAGACTTAATTTCAAGGCAGTTGGACATGTACTTTAGACTTGCAGTACTACAAGATCTGCCAATTAACATGCTTGAAAATAAAAGACTGGCAGAAAACAAAGCCTAAGAACTGGTAGGAGGGGAGGGGGAGTTGCCCTCTATATTAAGAAATGGAGAGATTGTGAAGAGCTGTGTCTGAGAACAGCCATGACCAGGTTGAGAGTTTATGGGTTAAAATCAAGGATCAGCTCAGTAAAGGACATCTACAGGTTGGGGTCTGCTACAGACCACCTGATCAGGGGGAGCCTGTTGACGAGGCCTTCTTGCTTCAGCTGCAGGAAGCGTTGTGCTCGTAGGCTCTTGTCCTGATGGGGGATTTCAACAACCTGGATATCTGCTGGGATAGTGGCACAACAGGTGGCAAGCAATCCAGGAGATTGCTGGAGTCTGCTGAAAATAACTTTCTAGTCCAGGTATTAGATGGACTGACCCGAGGTGAAGCCTTACTGGACCTGGTGCTCACCAATGCAGAGGAGAGCATTAGAGGGGTTAAGACTGGAGGCAGACTGGGCTGTAGTGACCATGCCCTGGTGGAGTTTGTGATCTTGAAATACACAGGCCTGGCAAAAAACAGAGTCAGGACCCTGAACTTCAGGATGGCAAAATTCCAGCTGCTCAAGGAATTGCTGGATGGGATCCCCTGGGAAACTGTCCTTAAGGGCATGGGTACAGAACAGAGCTGGCAGCTCTTTAAGGACACCCTTCTGAGAGTGCAAGATCTCTCCATTCCCCAGCAGAAGAAACTGAGCAGAAGAGTTGGGCGATGGGCATGGCTGAGCAGGGATCTGCAGCTTAAACTGAGGGAACAGAGAGAAACATACAGAAGTGGAAGCAGGGTTGTGTAGCCTGGGAAGGATACAGGGACATTGTCTGCACGTCTAGAGGTAAGATCAGGAAAGCCAAGGCACAGATGGAGCTGAACTTGGCAAGGGATGTGAAAAATAACAAGAAGGAGTTCTACAGGTACATAGGCAGGAGGAGACAGGCCAAGGAGAGCGCTCCCCCTCTGATAAATGAGAAAGGAGAGCTGGCTTTCTCAGTCATGGAAAAAGCTGAGGTGCTCAATGAGTGCTTTGCCTCAGTCTTCACTGGTGGTCAGGCTTCCCATGTCTGCCAGGACCCCGAACCTCTACGTGAGGGTGCGGGGAGCAGATTCCATCCCACTGCAACAGTGGAACAAGTTCAAGACCTCCTCATGAAACTAAATGTATACAAGTCCATAGGGCCCAATGATATCCATCCCAGGGTTAGGAGAGAGATGGCTGATGTGGTTGCCGACCCCCTCTCCATCATATTTGAAAAGTCATGGCTGTCTGGTGAAATCCCTCGTGACTGGAAAAAGGGAAACATTACTCCCATTTTTAAGAAAGGGAGAAAGGATGGCCCAGGGAACTACAGGCCGGTGAGCCTCACCTCTATGCCTGCAAAGATCATGGAGCAGATCCTCCTAGAAGACATGTTAAGGCACATACGAGATAAAGAGGTGATCCGAGTCAGCGAGCATGGCTTCACCAAGGGCAGATCTTGCCTGACCAATCTGGTGGCCTTCTGTGATGGAGTGATGGCATTGATGGACAGGGGAAGAGCAACTGATGTCATCTACCTGGACTTCTGCAAAGCCTTTGACATAGTCCCTCACCACATCCTTCTCTCTAAATCGGAGAGGTACGGATTTGAAGGATGGACTGTTCAGTGGATTAAGAATTGGTTTGCTGGACACAGCCAAAGGGTTGTGATTAACAGTTCTATGTCTGGTGGAGGCCGGTCACAAGTGGTGCCCCTCAGGGGTTGGTCCTGGGACCGGTGCTCTTCAACATCTTTATCAATGACACAGATGATGGAATTGAGTGCACCCTCAGCAAGTTTGCAGATGACACCAAGCTGAGTGGTGTAGTCGATACATTGGAAGGAAGGGAAGCCATCCAGAAGGACCTGGACAGGCTGGACAAGTGGGCCCATGAGAACCTAACGAGGTTCAACAGATCCAAGTGCAAGGTGCTGCACTTGGGCCGGGGCAATCCCAGGTATTTACACAAACTGGGGGAAGATCTCCTCTGAGAGTAGCCCTGTGGAGAAGGACTTGGGGGTCCTGGTGGATGAGAAGCTGGACATGAGCCAACAGTGTGTGCTGGCAGCCTGGAAGGCCAACTGTGTTCTGGGCTGCATTAAAAGAGGAGTGGTCAGCAGGGAGAGGGAGGTGACTGTCCTGCTCTACTCAGCTCTCTCTTGTGAGGCCCCATCTGGAGTACTGTGTTCAGGCCTGGGGCCCCCAGCACAAGAAAGATGTGGAGCTCTTGGAATGGGTCCACAGGAGGGCGACTAAGATGATCAGAGGGCTGGAGCACCACTCCTATGAAGAAAGGTTGAGGGAACTGGGCTTGTTTAGCTTGGAGAAGGCTCCGGGGAAACCTTATTGTGGCCTTCCAGTACTTGAAGGGAGCATATAAACAGGAGGGAGTACCACTGTTTACACGGGTTGATAGTGATAGGACAAGGGGGAATGGTTTTAAACTAAGACAGAGGAGATCTAGGTTAGATATTAGGAGGAAGTTTTTCAGTCAGAGAGTGGTGACGCACTGGAACAGGTTGCCCAGAGAGGTTGTGGATGCCCCATTCATCCCTGGAGGCATTCAAGGCCAGGCCGGACGTGGCTCTGGGCAGCCTGGTCTAGTGGTTGATGACCCTGCACACAGCAGGGGGGTCAAAACTAGCTGATGTTTGAGGTCATTTTCAAGCCAGGCCATTCTATGATTCTCTGATTCTATGAACTGGTTCAGTTCAGAGTTCAAACACAGCCAGCTACTACAATTATCAGTTAATTTTTATGGAACATTTCCAAGTGTGTTATTCCAGAAAACAAAGTTTTATTTTTCATCTGTTTTAAGCCAAATCCTAATTTTGACACTTTTTATCATAACAGATTTTTATAATAAATTATTCAAGTGTTCAAGGGTACATATATACCCTTGCTCAACGATAAACTTAATGGGTTCATTAGAATTTGATCTTCTTTACTTTTTACTCTTCATGCTATGCAACTTATTCAAATATGGTATGTCTATGACTGGATGCACATGTAAGTGCTAAAACACCAGTCAAAAAAAAAAAAGTATTTTAAGTAAGTTAACCTTATGTCATCACTCAGAGCTATTAGCTGAACTTCTGCTGATCAAATTGGAATTTCAGACTTCCAATAAAGAGATCAAAAATTCAATCTCCCACTTCTAAATTACAAAAAAAAAGTGAAAAAATACAAACAGTGAGTTGTTTGAGTGTCAGCATACTCTTTTTCATAAATGGCTATGTTTTAAAAAGCTATTTTCTAAGTGCAGACAATTCCACTAGTGCTAGTGTGTGGAAAAACAGCTATAAAACCAATACTGGCATCTGATCAATTTTTGTAATAAACTTTTTATTGTAATTCTTCAATAGTTCACCATTTCTAAGATAATTTGGTCATTCACTAAACTTGCACAGGTTACAAACAGTAGTACTCATATATAACACAATACTTGCTGATCTCTTTCTAAACTTTTACTACAGTATATGCTTAGACTTACAGAAAGTGGTACACCACAACAGCATTCTGCCTTAAAATAAAGTACACGTCTTATTTGGCTTCTTCCTCAAAAACCTCAAACCAAAAAGAGCCAAGGAAGGAAAAGCATAATATATACGTTACGCATCACTCAACAGAAATATCTTTTTCTATTATTAGTTTTCCACGTGTCGAAAAATGTCATCAACAAACAGTCTGGCTCCGTTGGACTTTCTACTGATACTTAAGTTTGGTGGATAAACGACATTCTGACTTACAGAATTTCTGAGCTAGGAAAACCATTATCACTTTTATTTCTAATTCTCTGATTTACAGGAAAAGCAATATGTAAAACAAAAGTTTGTGAAAGACATATCAACAGAGAGGTATTTATCTTCAATGATATCTTACTATATCATGAGTATATAGAATAGTTACTTCCTAAGATAGCAGTTACATAAAAACAGGGTTTCATTAATGAGTTTTTTTAAAAAACTGTTCTAAAAATGAAATGAACCCGAGACAGTTCTCACTTGAGACCTACATGCCACTCTGATTCCATTTCACTGATAAAAAGTTATCACTGCAAACAAGGTTTAAGATCTTGTAAGTTGAATAAATATTACAGTTACACTTTTTAGTCATCTTTAGTCAGCTTTGAGACTACCTGTACTTATGTACATTTTTTGCACTTTTCAGAGTATAAAGTCATCCAGACTAAAAACTTTCTGCAGCACATATAATAATAATAGAATGGAAAGTAGAGAACAACAAATGCTATGAACTGTTAGACTGTGATCTAGTTAGGTATCCAAGATAGACACTTACAAAGCAGCTTAATAGGTCAATGACAGTAATCTGATAGTACACAAAAAAAAAAAAAAAAACCACCCTCAAAGAGTACCAGTAATTGGTTCAGACATGACACAGTCATTGTCTTTTTGCCTATTAAAGTTATTTCATTGATTAAAATTAGGTAGCGTAAAAATACAGACACAATTCCTTGCTGCCTCTGTGGTCTTATTCTAACAGTAATTCTTCTGTAGAACAAACATGACTACAAAGTCAGAAAGCATCAGTTCAAACACAACATCACAAGGCAAATGAACACTCTATAAATTCATTATTTTAGTTGACAATGATAACTTCATAATTATTCTAAATCCAGCTTTATAAGCAAACTCTAGCATTGAAGAAACATCCAGGCACTTGCAATTCCAGTGTGGTGTCACTTCCCTCTCTGCTCCACTTTGATTTGGCTGATATGAGAAGTTTTTTGTTCCTTTTTTCTATTCTGTATCCAGTAGGTATATGCTTGCTGCTGTAACTTCTCCATGTATTTTCTTCTGCACTCCTCAAAAAACTTAAGTTCCACCATACTACTCTCTTCACAGCTTTAAAATGAGCAGATTGATTGGCTTGGCTCATGCTTACTAAGGGCTTGAACAACTGTCAGCTAGCTTCTACAAAAAGGCCTACGCTTTTATAAAAATCCCTTTAAACAACGCCAACACAGTAGTTGTAGCAGCATCAGTAGGTTCAGCCTAAAGATCCACCTCACTTCTTTACATCTTTACAACCTGCACCATCTTTTGTATTTACTATCCGTACCCAAGATAAACAGCTTTAAGCAAATCTTCAATAAATTGAGATCAGCAGATTAGATACACACAGGTCAGTCATCACACAGAAGGACCTCAAGGCCTTCTAGGAGGCTTAGCCCACCCTCTGATAAATCCATCCACCCTCTCCAGAGTATATTAACTCTACTTCATGCTAGATTTTTGGTTCCTTTCAACACTGAGATTCCTCAACCGTATCACTAAATAAATTCTATGTCAAAGTCATTGTTGAATTCTGAAAAGTAATTATGACAGGCTAAAGGCTTGCAAGCTAGAGTACATGAAGCAATGAAAACAACCAGAGAGTTATCTCCTTTATCTTTTATCTTCATTACACATTTGATTTTCTTTCCCTGGAATAGTTCCCAATCCACTGTGATTTTATATTAGCGCACCAGAATAATTAGAGCTAACTACGTGAGTGACAAACATCCACAAGGGACAGTCGTTACTTTACAACTGTTAAGAGACTACTGAAAGTCTCAGGATTTGCCCTATCACAAGACTGTAGATAATATTTAACCTACTATATTCTGTTCCTCAAAACTGAATTCCACAGCTTTACTACGTTCTCGGTACCTTTCCAAAATTTACATGGATGTGATTACCTCAGGGTGGTTTAGAGAACAGAAATATCTTGCCATTTAATCCAAGTACACTGCTAATAATATTTGTATTGTGCATTCTGGAAAAGTCTGGTGACTGAAAGATAAAAGCAGCACAAGCAGCTTGTAAGGCAATGCTTCTTAGAGTGTTCTAATGCAAAAAAGCCCGGGAAAGATGAGCAAAATTAATTACACAGGCATGGTTAGTGGCATCCTGCAACATAGCAGAAAATACGCTAAACCACGTATAGGAAGCCAACAGTCCAGACCTCTGGCAGGAGGGAAACAGTTAGCAACTGTGATTACCAGCCACAATTAAGTTCTGTTGTACAGATATAAACGAGATGGTGTAAACATGTAAAGCCTAGGATTTAGAAATACTACACAGTTTTTCATTTTTTGTTTGTTTGGTTCAACTTGCCATCAACCAGAACCCCAGATACCTCTCTGCTGGGCTGCTTTCCAGTCTCTCATCCCTCTGTCTGTACAGATACACCCAGAACTGCCCAGATACATCCAAGATGGCCCCATTCCCAGAGCACACTCCAGCACTTGCTCCTACTAAATTTCATGCCATTACTGATTGCTTAGCCTTCTGATTTGTCAAGATCTCTGCAACGCCTCTCCACTCCAAAGGTGTCAATAGCAGTGAGAAACAGTATTGAAAGCTCTGCTGAAATCCAGAAAGATAACATCAACTAGCCTCCTTTGGTCAATGGTTTTCATAACATTAATTGTTAATTCAATAAATACAAATAATTTACACCTGGTTGTAAATAATCATATTACCGCTTTTTCTCAGTAAAAGACTAAAGCAAAATTTGCAGTCAAAGCCATTTACTTAAAAAAAGGTGTGGATATAAATACTTTCCAGCAATCCAAGAAGAGATCCTACCTTCAACAGTGCAGAGGCTGTGAAGAATAGCCACACATTAGTGAAGTTAGCACCACAGTACTTAGAGTCCTCTTTTTAAAAACGTTCAGGAAGAGGAATGGCACATTTTTGGATTGCCAAATAATCCACTTAATTGACTCAAGACATAATCAAAAACAGAGATGCAATACATCACAGTCTTCCTGACCAGTCACATCTCTTATTATTGCTATTGTTTGCTGCTCATTATTTTAACCACTACATAATTAACTTGCATAGGCAAAATATGACTGAAGTGGACGAGTCAAAAACAATCTTAGTCGAAGCCCTATAAACACTTCATGGGTTAAGAGATTGTATTTCACACATCTGAAATAAATTCCTAGGTTTTGCTAACATTTGGAGTACAATTTCTTGTCAGAAAGCAAAGCAGATCTGATTTTGAGCCCCAAACAGCAACCAAATGAATAATAACGGCTGACAGCAGTGCCATACATGCCTTTAATTCCATCTTTGCAGGCCCAGGCAAGTTTCTATGCACTGCTCCAAGCACAGCCCACAGCAGGAGTCGGTGGTGATTTAGCGGTGCGTTATTGGAGTTAGGGTAGTATGGCCAGGCTGCGGTTGGACTTGATGATCTTGAAGGTCTTTTCCAACCTGAGCAATTCCGTGATTCTATTATTCTTGTTCCTTAGTATTTCCAAATACATTGTTCAGAACTGTGTAATATTTCTCCCTCCACTTTGTACCGTAATCATAAGAGCTAAGTAGACATTTCTTCTGAAAGAATCTGAATAATAAATGTTTGGTCAGCATAACTTATGACCTTGCAATTTTTTAGCGGGACTAAACATCCTAAAATTAAAATATAAGCAAATATTTTCTATTGCAGCTAAACCAATGCGCAAGGTAATGAGTCACCTGTACTTTCTTTTTCCCTATTTATCCAATCACTTAGTACTCTCTTTCTCAAGTTGCTAAAAGTAATAAATGAGAGATCTGCCATTGGTCTGGCTGAAGAAAATAGGAAAGTCACAGAAACACAGCCTAGGAGCTACTCCAAGAGACATCTTCTTAAGAAGCATCACATTCACTTGGAAGCTGAATGTGATCAGCTCTACAAAATACGAAGTTCCATAGCATAATAATACAAGTATATACAACAAATTTCAGCACCATACTGGATGGTCATGAAGCATCATCCCTTCAGCAACTTACTACACAGCAACTCTTCCTAGTTCTGGCATTAAAGCATCTCTTCCACCCAAGATCATAGCTACATTACCCTGGACTCATGGAAAATGAACGGTTATCTGAGCCAGCTGAATCTCTAATAAAGATGACTAAACTAACTTACGTTATCTTCACAGTACTTTGTATTAAATTGCTCGTGTGTCTAAACTATTATACATTCTCTTAGATTTGCTTGGCACTGCTATCATTTTATGTATATCACTGACTATGCCCAAAAAAATCATTTAGGCCAACCAAAACATATACTTGTAAGCCACCTAAGAACTACATCTCACTTGTAAAGAACCTTAACAATAAATATGGTTCGAATACTCTTCCTTCTCTGTGGACTAAGGCTATGGTTTGACACTCTATTTAGTCTAATGCATAATCTAAAGCCGCTACTAAAAGAACTCTTAGATTCCATCATTCTTGAATAAATCTAAAACTAGCTTACATAAATTCTAGGCTATCAAAACTACAAGAGTTTCTCCAAAAGTAATGCCTCTTATTTTATTATGTTGGCCCATGACATCAGTGATAGGATTAGAGGGAATGGCCTCAAGTTGCACCAAGCTGAACCTCAAGGGGAGGTTTGGTTTGAATATTAGGAAAAATTTCTTCTCCAAAAGAATAGTCAGGTGGTGGAATGGGATGCCCAGGGAGGTGGTTGAGTCACGGACCCTGGAGCTGTTAAAAAATAACTTAGATGTTGTACTAAGGGACATGGTTTAGTGGGGTGATAGGTGGATAGTTGTACTGGATGATCTTAGAGGTCCTTCCTAACCTTGAGATTCTACAATTCTGTTCTATGATCAGAAGCAGATGTTAGTGGTATTGCCACAGAGGCTGAACCCTCCCACCAATATTTCATGACATTTTGTTGCTATGCGACAGATGGCAGCAGTCTGACAAAATGGCGTCTGACATGGAAGCACGTGAGAAGCAAAGGTTTGTCACTGAATTCCTCCATGCAGAACAAATGGCAACCACTGACATCAGTTCGCATCCGTTGAACATTTATGGACACCAAGCAGAGGATGTGAGCAGGTGGTGGGTGCTGTGTTTCAGCAGTCTCAACAGCCACATCGTGGATGGCCATGCAGATTTTTACAAGCAGGCTCTTGTTCATCACTGGTGGAAATATATAGCTAAGTTTATTCTTAAGCACTCTTAATTTAATCTGCTCAAAATGCTTACGGGCTTAAGCTGTGGGGCTACTTTCAGAATTACCTGTTGGACCAGTAAGGCTTGCACGAAACAGTAAGTAATTAGCTATTATTTATTTCAAGTCACAAGGAGACTCCTTTAAGAAATTTGAGCTGCTTTTTTTTCTAGCAGAAAGAGATCTACTCGTCTAAAAGTGTCAAAACAGAATCTAAAAATCTACAAAAATAGCTTGTATACCTTCCAATCTGGAGAACAACAAAAGATGTTGTGGTACTGCATTTAAGGGGCACAACTGAAAAGGACACAAAACAATGATTCTGCTTTCAAGATCACCACAGAAAAAAGAAAAAACCAACCTTGGTTCTGGGTGGATACACTGCTTAGTAATTATCAGTATATCACAGACCAGAGATCATTAAACCCGAGGGCAATGAAAACTGATGCTTTAAGCAAATCAGCTATACACTGATGGTTGAGGTATCACTGAACCAAAGTGCCACAGAACATGACTGAGATGCACTGAGAATCCTAAGTTTCACTCTGTCTGGAAAGCTAAAGAGAACTTCTTTTCGTTTCAACTCATTAGTTGAAAAAGGAGAACTCACATATTCTCTTCTCTTCTTTAAAGACTACATAATAATTGTAAGAAGAGTAGCACAGGATGACTGTTCAACATGTTTGCTTTGTTTTCTGCTTTAGGGTAATTCTGAATATTACAGAAACCTTAAGATAGGCTTCCCTGCTTTTTTTTTCCTTCTCAAAAAAATTAAGTGGTACTTTGGATGAATATTAATATCACTTCAAATAAAAAATATATATATTAAACAGAATGAGCTGTACTGCATGAAAGACAGATTTCAAACACGAGTACTTACTTCCATCTAATTATGGACTGAAATAAGTAAAGGTAAGAAGATTGTGCAATTTTGTTTTTCAACTACAGGCTGCATAAAAGCAGGAAAAACTCGATTAGGGTAATCCGTTGTATAAAAAGCACATGGTGTACAAATGAGTGGTTCACATAAGTTCTGTGCCTCTGTTATAAGTAGTAAGAATAATTAAAGATATAGTGAAGCCCAATTTCTCTTGTTATCATGGGTTCAGAGTACATAGATAGGGCATTGCCAAAGGTACCGACACTCAGAATTGGAACATTGTAACTTTAAGACTAAGCCATTCTGGCAGTAAAATTACACTTTCAAATACTTTCAGTAACATCCACTCCATAAACTTGTATTTAAAGATTGAGCATATGCTTACACTTAAGTGGTCTACTGTTGACTTGTATTTATCTGTAGCGGTAGAATCGGACCCTTAGGCAGGCAGTAAGCCATACCACGACATCCTGCTTGGATATTATGAGCACAGGGTACCAGCACAACTATATACCTCAGTCTTACATAAAATTCACTGAAAATGAACTGATACTTAAGTTTTACAAAAGGAATTTACACTTAATATGAAGTTAACCCTGCTGAAGCCTTAAGACTCAATTCTGTGAATAAAGATTTGACAATCAGAACCTGTAACCTTTTACAGCCTCCAGCATAGTTCGTAGTTGTCAAATGTCAGGTAGAAATGATCCAGAGAGAGGCAGCAGCACAGTTTGCAGGTCAAACTCCAATGCTAGAATGGCACAGTCTTTCAGATAAAATTTGTTGTAGAATTATTAATATTCAAGCACAAGAAACATAAAATAGAAGGCCTGTTTGAATGCTACCACCTTCAAACCTATGTATTTTAAGACTAAAACACACAACAGTTCAGAGTAAAAAAAATCGCTATCTAACAGCAGTAATAACCAAGGCTGAGATGCAAGAATGTAATTCTTAAACACAAACTTTGTCAAAATATCACAACTGACGTTCTAATAAGCAGTAGTAGACAGGATCTATTCTGTACTGTATTTGAAAAAAAGCAAACCTCAAATACAGATGACCTAGGCATTTTGGTGACTCAGAGGGAAGAGTGCCACCTACTGAGTCAACAAATTAATTATAATACAACTAACATATCACGTATTTCCCATGAAACAGAAAAAGCAACTTCTAAGTGACATTTAAAGAGTTTTCTATCCCACTGAATATGTAAAGCCTTTTTATTTTAAAATGTTAACTCAGTTTATGCAACATGATAGTGCGTCTATTTCTAGACTAATAATACTTACACCTAAAATATTTCCGCAAAGTTTCAGATGCTTCTGTTCCTATGTAATTTAAAAGCTTTAGTTTCTAAAGGAGGATGTAACTTTCCAAATATGCTGTCTCTCTAAAATCTTTCACAGTTAGACATCAAAACATGAATATGCTCAAAATTATGCATCAAATTACATCTGGAAAAGCAAGCATTTACTCTTCCCTTCTCCTCCCCTCCCTCACCCCCCTTTAAAAAAAGATTCTGGAATGTGAGTTTAACAGTGTTGGAGGACACAATGTTTAGAAAAGAAAAGCACAAATCAGATACTGAATATATTAATTTACTTGACATTTGTGTTAAACTCATTGATAATCAACACAAGAGATGTACCTTTTGGGAGAAACAAAAGCAAAACAAAAAAAACCACATACTTTTAGAAACACATACAGTGGTCAAAGAAAAGTACATCTACATAACCCATAAGTGTATCTTGCATCTTATTCTCAGAAATACTGAAAAACAGCATGTATCATGAGATTCTTTTTTTAATTATTAGTTCTGGGTATTTGCGAACAAATACCTGCCATGCACTTCACACATTCACACAGTTTATGATTTACAATTTTAATGCAGTACACGAAAGTTACTAGAAGCTGACCTTAGGCTGCATTGTCACTCTCTTGGAAAGGTATAGGTATATATTTAATTATCTTTAATTTTATTTTGCTTATCTCAGAAATTCCCTTTTCTTTAAAAAATACACTCAACACACAAAAGCTATTTCAGTACAGATTAATTAAAACAGAAAACTATCCTATCATGCAAGTTCTAAAAATAGTATCTCTTCCTCTTATGTTTATAAAGATACTATTTACTTTTAAGTAGATAGAAAATTTGGTGACATTTTGTCACCAAATCCTCCAATCTGTTATATCAAACCTACATCCATGCTATACCTAAAAGTGAGCAAGCAAAAAAGGAGGGGGAAAGAAGTGGGGCTGGGGAAGGGAGAGAAAGGACGAGGAGAAACTTGGCCATTATTTATGTTCTACATCTTTCTACACATTAATAAAATAGTTATTTCATATGGACTGTCCTTCTTTGCAGATAGCCTGCCTTCCATGGTAACTGGAGGATTTGAGCAATTACTTGTATACAAAGCTTAAACATAATCTCATACTAGTAACTCTGGCATGCCCCAATTGCTTACCAAAATCTCATTTTTGGACTTGACAATTCCAACCATTGTATATTTGACAGAATCACAATCTTACTTTCCTCCTTGCCAACAGTGCTTCTGAGGATAACTCGTAAAATAAAAAGTCTTCCATACTTCCATTTTAAAAAACAGAAATATGCTTCAAATATGCTTATCCCCACGCAACTTTCACTAAGTTCAATAGATGTGGAAACACTCAAGATTTTTTTTTTTTTAAAGTAAGGTGTAGAGATCCTTTATTCTTAAAAGCTTGGCTAGGAAACCTTAACCTATTTACCACTAAGATAACATAGCAAAAGAACAGGAATCTGCCTTACTGGAATGCCCGCTGAACTTAAAAGCTGTGCGAAGACTATTGCAGTACTGGTATAGCATTCCCTTTCCAGTCCTTCAGGTCTCTCATCACATGTTTCAATCAAATAGCTCAGCCTCACTTACATTTTTCAATCTTGCTAGTAAAACACATTCAAATACATATAGGTGACAGCTTATTGAAGAATATTCAACAGCAGTTTTAAGACAGCTATTTTAAAAAGTCAATTTTCTTTGTAAAGATTTCATTTGTGGAAAGCAAAACTTCAGAAACATCTGACCTTACTTCTGAAGTCTCCTCCAAAAAGCTGTGTTTGAAAATATGAAGCAACCATGAGCTGGCAGTCTAGTTTTGACCTCACCACATGTAACAGGAAATTACTTAGTAGCTATTCGGGAAAAATAGATAGATGCTTGGAGTAGGAGACTATCAAGATTTTAGTTTTTGAGCAACTGTAAAATGATGCCTCACAGTACTCAGCCTATATGACCAAAAAAATACAGAAATTCCCTCAAACTTAGTTTGCGCATAGAGAACTGAAATAATTCCTGACAACAATGCACATTGTGACAAAGGGCAAAGTGGCCGTCTTGAGAAAAGTTAACAGTCTAATCTAATTGTGGTAGATTGCTTAAATAAATTTACTTGCCAATAACAGATTGAGTTCTTCTAGATACATCGTCCAAATGCACATGTACATAAAAATTAGATCATCAGAAGAGTTATGGACTTTTCTGTCTTTGTATTGACAGACAAACATTGTCTCTTCCCATCCTGCACTGACCACGGTATGATTTTCTCTCTCCACACAGAGAAGCTCACACACTCACCCACACCATTTTCTCTCATCTTCAAAACCCAGGTTGTCTAGATATTCTGAAGAAGCAGAAAAGAAGACGGCAAAGCATAGTAGATCAAGATAGTACATTTTGACACACACTAGACAGTAGTAATAATTTTTTGTAGTATTGTTTATACAGTATTTAGAGGAGCTCAGTGCAACACTAAATTGCTGGAGATTGTTCCAGGGATTCAAGGCAGCATCTCTACACCAGTGCAGTATTCATCCCAAACAATCATTTGGGGCTTGGAGACAACTTGGATGCCTGTCCTAAAGATATCAGGAATGGAAAATGTTTTTCAACAATGCTATCACAGCAAGAATGGTAGGATTTACCTCAATCTTAGGATCATTCTTTTTTAGCAGGCAGCTGTCTCTCTGGCAGTTATTATTATACTCTTGTTAATTCAGATCTTTCAGCAAGCAGTAGTGGAGAATTTTTTTCATCTTTTTTTTATTTTAATCAAAAGTTAGTCATATGCAAGGGAATCTCTTTATACGGTTTAAGTGAAAGAGGTTATAGCAAAATAGCTAGTAGGCAAAGTAAATGGAGGCTTAGCCTAGGGCTTTAAGAAAATGGTCCATCTCAACTCAGGGCAACTGAAGAAAGAGGAGGTAGCCTGATATTTTATTAATGGAGAGGTCATAGCCATACAATACTGAGTTACCCAAGGCAGAAAGACTAGAACTGCAGTGCTAGAGGTACTTATATGCTGTGTAAACATGCACAAAAAAGAGTAATTAACAACATGTATCTGACTGGGAGCTGATCACAACAGATCAAGCACTCCTATTTAAATATAATTAAATTAGAAAAAGGCAGATTGTTTTAAAGGTCCACAGAAGTACTGCAACGTTTCCACACTACATATAATTCCTCAAACTGCTTAAATATGTACTATGCAACAGCAAACAATCTGGTTTTGTGACTAGAGAAATATAAGTAAACAGAACAAAACAACTATTATTAATTCTCCATCTTCTAAAGTTCTTCTCCTTCATACCTGGAAAAAGATTAAGTCAAGAGTGACTTGAATCAGTATGACTTGGAACTTTCTATGTTAACAGCATAAAAATCAGTATGAAACAACAGCACTGACTTGAAGAACCAGAACTGTAAGAGAATGCAGTATTTTAAAATACTGTATTAGAATAATATTCATCTGAAAAGAGTAAGTGAAAAATATCTCAGCTGAATCATTTAGTAGGAAATATTCTCTTCACCTATATACTTCGTGCTTACGTGCCCAACATTAAAGAAATAAACACCCTCAAATAAAGTATCTGATCCTGTAAATAATAATTTATATACACGTTACTACTACAGTCAAGTTTTCAATTCACTTTTCCTCTTGGTTCAGTGGAGTTGCACCAGCCTTCAATGCATGACACAGTCATGGCCTTACCTCAGCTATGCCTTTAAAGGTCCTCTCCACAAAATATTACACTAAACTGCCACTTCATAATGTGATATCAGACAAAAAATAGATTTTTTATTTATGTTCCTTAATTTATACTAATAGTTTTTAAACTAGTATCTTACATTTAAACTACTTCACCTACTAAAATCACAATATTTTACACAATAGAAACTCTAACACCATGAAACAAGTTTTTTGTTGTAAAGCAGAAAAAAATGCATGCTGATGCAGTAATGCTAAAAGACAGTTTGGGGAATAGACTTACCCCACGCCTATTATATTGAAGTGTCATCTCTGAAAAAAGGCACCACTGAATTCCATCATACACTTGCTATTAATGAGCATCAAATCATTAATTTACAAACACATATAACATTTAAAAATTACACACTTGCATGAAACAGATTCACAATGAGAACTGTGTATTGTCTTCCTTAGTATGAAAATGCTTTCCCTCTGAATGAGCTTTAAAAACAGCACACTTTCTAATTACCTTCAACCTAGGGACATTAGCATTTCCAGAAGTAAAGATAATAGACTACCAACTGAAAGGTGGAAACTCCTATGTAAAGTACTGACTGGGAATGGTAGTTTTCAGTGAGAAAAATCCCCAGCAGTGGAACATGAATCCTCACTGCTAAAGAACCCACAAGAAAACAGAGTTGCACAGGAACTAAATATACTGTCCAGAGGCCTGTATGAACACTGCTGGTCTGTTAGTTTGACATGTACGAAGTGACAGATGTCTTTGGAAATAAGTACTACTTATTAAATATCTAATTTTTTTTAATTAAAAGTTCTTTAGAGGAAGTGCACCCTTATTTTACATTGCTATGAATCTGTGATTTAAAGTAACTGTTTAACAATGTATTATTCTACTTCTACAGATGAGGTATTTTCAAAAATAGGACACATCTGTATCACTAGTAGCACAAAACATTGCTTCAGACCACCTCACAGAAAATACTTCCATACAACTGCAGCAGACACTTGGAGATCAGCGTGGAAAAAGAATCTCTAACATGTAACAGAGGAGGAGAGATGCACCTGCACCTCAAGGATAACAGAAAAGCTCACTAAACACATCATTTGCAATATTTAAGTAGATCAATGATAGCGACCTTTAACAGATGGCATGGCTTGAGATTAGATCACTGAAAAAGTAAAAAAATTTGTAGGCTTGGAGAAAATATCATTAGAATTCTTATTTTCCTTCCTATTGCTACTAAAGTCGTATTACTTGGAACTGAAATCACAGCATTAGCATGGCAGGAAAAACAAGGAAAGACAGAACACATTTTAAAAAATAAAGCTTTGATACTGTAAAAAGTTTGAAGTATCAAAATTTTAAAAAGTGATGCTGGTGTTTTGCTCTTGAGGAATCCATAGGATTTACTGTTAATCTGTTTTAAAGTACAGAATGAAAAAAAAAGGTTTTGGGTGTTGGCTCCGACACAAAGACTAAGCTCCTGTGTTCCTTCTCCTCCCTCCCATAGACTAAATCCAGTAATTATCACCAGTGAGCAAGAATAAGAAAGTATTTTGCCCTCTATTGCCCTTCCATATGATATACTCTTGCAATTCCTTTTTTTGCTTGTTGTGTTCATAATTGCATAAAGCCAAGTTAATATTTAAGGCATATGGCACATGCATGAGAGTTTAATTTACAGATCAAAATGCAAGACTTCAGCCATACTAACTACTCTTCCCAACAACTTACTAAGCAGAACCACTTAATCAGAAGTTAAACATAGAGAGGTCACAGGCAAATGAAGATAAAAATGCATATTACTCTGACAGCAAAAAGGTCTTTTGGACCAGGCTTATGAGGACCAAAATCCTTTATAGCTCATGAAGCCCCTCGGTACACTGTGTTTGTTACCTAACAGTTAAATGTTCTTTAGAATACATTCTCAATGTTTAAAATGCTCAGAGCAATTGTAATTTCTTCATTCCACATAAGGAAGCACATCGAATATATGGAAATAAGACTGCTACATGTAACTAACAGTGACTTTCTGGCTATTTGAACCCAGTCTCAGCAAGCAGCATTTCATACCATGGCACAAAGAGCACTGAAGCTTAATCTTCAGCCATTACATACTGAAGAGAAATATCTCCCCTCTGTCTGAAGGAATGCAAGTTTACCACTACATACTTCCACCTGAAAACACTTTGTACATTCAGTGCCTGCCTGACAAAATGGCTGTGACTGAGAGTTTCTATAAACCATAAAATTGAAAAGGACTTCTGGTCCAAATTAAAGAATGATGAAAAGTAGGCAAGAAGAGATACATAAAGGTGACAAAATATTTGCATTTTTCATCTGGTTAAGGATGGTCTTTGCCCAAGATTACTTACTTTGTCTACAAAAGTAAGTACAATATATTTGAGGAGTTATTCTAAAACTACAAAGCAAGTACTTAAAGTGAATCTGAAAGTACTTTTAATGGCATTCAGCTTGTTTCCACTATTGAATGAGAGAAACTGAAAAACAATTTGGACAAAAAATGATACCATGAAGATTCACTACTATAATATGTACTGAAAATTCAGTGACTGGCAGTGTAATTTTCAAGACGAATTATAAGGATAGGAACTCAAGCAAAATAAAGGACAGCCTTACTTAACATCGTCCAAGGGCTTCCATCCCTGACTAGTATTTTTCCTTGTTATTTACTACATTTCTGGAACTTACTTTCCTAACTACATGTGAGATAGTTAAGTATGACAAAGGATATACATCCTGTATTTTATTTAACTATTTGTTTGCACTTGCATAGAACTTTATGTCAATGAAACACATAAATATTAAAACACATCTAAGCATGAAGATATTTTTTCATATAGGGTATTTTCCTATTTGTGGATAAATAGCTGAAATTGATCTTCACCATTTGTCACATCAAATTCAACAGCACTTCAAATTGAAAGCCAGTAACCATATACAGTTAAAAGATGCAAGAGAGGCAAAGCACAAAAAATATTCGTAACAGAGATCAACGCAGTGTTGTCCCAAAGTATTTAACATCAGTATATTTATCACTATGACAAATTAAACATTTTGACTCACTGAACTATACAAAGTTGCTTAAAAAAGATAATATGTGTTTTAAAAAAAAGTGATAATTTAAACTAAGGCAACTATATGTAATTTGAAAAAAAAAATTAAATTCTTGATTAACTTTATCAGCGTGCAGTATCACTGCCACATGTACCAATGATGCTCTTGGGAATGCACATTCAACCACTTAAGCCTTCCCAATAGCATTCATTTAGTTTTTTGATATAATTTTGAGATGCTATGAAGTGATGTATTCATTAGAGCTTAGGCTAGTTAAATGTTCTTCAAGAGAAATTAAAAATAATTCAAAAAGAACCCACATTATCTCTGAGATAGAGCCTTCCATTGGACCCTACGACCAACAGCGATGATAACAAGCTTCAGAACATTCTTCCTCTGAATTCATTTGATTTACATTGTGGTTCCTTTTACCATCTCCAGGCTGCATCCCATTGCATGCTGTATGAAAATTACAGCACAAAGCTAACTGTTTAAGTTAGTTTTCGTTCCATACTTACATTAGTAAAAAAACACAGCATTCTATGATTTCTCTAAAGCAGTCACAGAATCTCTACTACAGGACGAAAAATATGCAAGTTTTCAAAGCACTTATGCAACTTCAGATATCGAGCAACAAGTTCTAAACACACAACGCTATTCAAACTAAGGCAGGGAAGGTTAGCTTGGACACTTAATACACTGTTCTCAGTGTGAAAGTATTTAGCATAAAGCTGCACCTGAAGACTAAAATATTGTCTCTAGAAAATTTATTGTCTGACATTAATTTTCTTCAAATTCTTGTTCCTTCAGAATACGCAACTTCTTCCTCTCAGAAGCTTTAACTTTTACTACTCCATTTAACGTGACCTCTGTCACAGTTGCGCAGATTGACTTTGCTATCCTACAACCATAGAATCATCAAGGCTGGAAAAGATCTCCAAGATCATCCAGCCCAACCATCCACCTACCACCAATATATCCCCACTCAGTACAACATCTAAACATTTCTTCAACACCTCCAGGGTCACTGACTCCATTGCCTCCCTGAACAGCACGTTCTAGCACCTGACCAATCCTCTGGAAATTTTTTCTAATATCCAATCTGAAAGTCCCCTGGTGCAACTTGAGGCCATTCCCTCTAGTTCTATTACTAGTTATGCAGGAGAAGAGATCGACATCCACCCTGCCACAACATCCTTACAGGGAGTTGTATAGAGCTGTAAGGTCTCCCCCGAGTCTTCTCCAGACTAAACAATCCCAGTTCCCTCAGCCACTACTCATAAGACTTGCGCTCCAGACCCATCACCAGCTTCACTGTCTTTCTCTGAACACAATCCAGGGCCTCAATGTCTTTCTTGTAGCGAGGGACCCAAAACTGAACAGAGTAGTCAAGGTGCAGGCTCACCAGTGCTGAGTACAGAGGGACAATCACTTCCCTGCTCCTGCTGGCAACGCTATTTCTGGTACAAGCCAGGATGCCATTGGCCTTCTAGGCTACCTGGGCACACTGCTGGCTCATGTTCAGCTGAGCAACAACCAATATCCCCAGGTCCATTTCTTCCACACAGTCTTCCAGCCACTCTGCCCCAAGCCTGCAGTGTTGCATAGGGTTCTTGTGACCAAAGTGCAGCACCCAGCACTTGGTCTTGTTGAACTTTGTCCCATTGGTCTCAGCCCAGATTTCCTGTCCCTCCAGATCTCTCTGTAAGGCCTACCTACTCCCACAAAGATCAGCACTTCCTCGCAGCTTGGTGTCATATGCAAACTTACTGAGGGTGCACTCAGTCCCCTCATCCAGGTCATCAATAAAGACTCTGAACAGGACAGGCCCCAGTACCAACCCATCGGGAACACCACTCGTAACCGGTCACCAGCTGGATTTAACTCCATTCACCACCACCCTCTGGGCCCAGCCATCCAGCCAGTTCTTTACCGTGAAGAGCATACCTGTCCAAGCCACGGGCTGACAGCTTCTCCAGGAAAATACCGTGGGAGACAGTGTCAAAGGCTTTGCTGAAGTCTAGGAAGACTATGTCAACAGCCTTTCCTTCATACACAGGGCGATCATAGAAGGAGATCCGGTTGGTCAAGCAGGACTTGCTTGTCATGAACCCATGCTGGCTGGACCTGATCCCCCAGCTGTACCACACACGCTGTGTGATCTCACTCAACATGATCTGCTCCATAACCTTTACTGGCACTGAGGTCAGGCTGACAGGCCTGTCGTTCCCCAGATCCTCCTTACGACCCTTCTTGTAGATGGGAGTCACATGGACAAGCCTCCAACCCTCTGGAACCTCTCCAGTCTTCAAGGAACACTGATAGATGATGGAAAGTGGCTTGGCAACCACCTCTGCCAGCTCCCTCAGCAGCCTCTGGTGGATCCCATCCAGTCCCATGGACTTGTGGCAGCCCAGGTAGAGTAACAGGTCTCCAGATGTTTCCACCTAAATCATGGGGAGTTTATTCTGCTCCCCATCCCAGATTTCCAGGTCAAGGGGTAGAGCACCCTGAGCATAACTGGTCTGACTTTTAAAGCCAGATGTAATGAAGGCATTGAAAACCTCAGCCCTTTCCTTATCTTCAGTGGTCACATTTCCCACCACATCTAGTAAGGATGGAAACTCTCCTTAGCCCTCCTCTTTCTGCTAATGTATTTGTAAAAAAGTTTTTTGTTCTCTTTTACCCCAGTGGCCAGATTGAGTTCAAGCTGTGCTTTTGCCTTTCTCATTTTCTCCCTGCATAGCCTAACAACTTCTTTGTACGCTCCTCAAGTTGCCCTTTCCTTCTTCCACAGGAGGTAGACTCTTCCTCCTGGATCCTCAGAAAAAGTTCCTTGTTCATCCACACAAGCCTTCTTCCCCACCAGCTCATTTTACTGCACAGGGGGACAACCTGCTCCTGCACTTTCGAGTCTTCCATCTTGAAGAGCGTACGGCCTTTTTAGACCCCTTTACCTTTCAGGACTGAATCCCAAGAGATCCTCCCTTCCAGGGTCCTGCCTGAATAGTTTAAAATCTGCTCGCTGGAAGTCCAAGGTAGCAGTTTTGCTGGCACCCCTCCAGGCTTCACCAAGGATTGAGAACTCTCCCATTTCATGGCTACTCTGTTCAAAACAGCTCCGAACCTTCGCAACTCCCACCAGTCCTTCTCCATTTGTGAACAGCAGGTCTAGTGGGGCATCACCCTTGGTAGGCTCTCTCACCAGTTGCATCAGGAAGTTACCTTCCACAAACTCTAGAAACCTCCTAGACTGCTTCTTCTGCACTGTGTTGTACTTTCAGTATGAATCAGGGAAGTTGAAGTCCCACATGAGAACAAGGGCTGGTGATCATGCTACTTCTGCCAGCTGCTCACAGAACATCCTATCCATCTCTTCATCCTGGTTAGGCGGTCTGTAACAGACCCCCATCAGCATGTCAGCCACTTTGGCCCTCCTGCTACTTACCCATGGAGATGCAACCTTATCATTCCCAGCTCTGAGCTCAACAACATCATAACACTCTCTGACACAGAGAACCATGTCACCACCCCTCCTTCCTTTCCTGCCCTTTCTGAAAAGTTTATAGGCATCCACTGCTCCCAATCCATGGGATTCATTGCAACATGCTTCCATAACGTCAACTAAGTCATAGTTTGCCTGCCGCTTGATGGCTTCCAGCTCTTCCTGTTTGTCAGTGCTGTGTGTATTGTTGTAGATGCACTTCAGCCGAGCCCCTTGCCGCAGTCCCATCATCATTTCCCCAGGTTCATCTCTAACAAGCCTGATTTTATCCCCTTCCCCCTTTATAACTAGTTTAAAGCCCTCTCAATGAGCCCTGTAAGCTCCTGAGCTAGGATCCATTTCCCCCCTTCAGGCATATGAGACCCACTACGTACAATGTAGTAAAAGTCAAAGGAAATAGAACAAAAAAGGCACACACCATATGAAGATACATAAAGATGAAAAGCAAAAGAAATAAGTAAAAAAATGCAGTGGAATTGCCAGGTCACAGCCTGAACCAGTATGTGAGCACTTAAGTGCCCGCAGTGGGGGAGCCCTGATCCACCCTTCCCCTCTCTCCCCTCGGTGGTGCTTCCGGGAACGCATATTCATTCAGACCCTGCGCAGTTTGTCCCCTCTCCTCTTCCGGCGCACCAGAGTTCAAACGGGAGAAGGTTGCATTCCTCAGCTCACCCCTTCTTCCAAAC